>NC_064868.1:100915184-101215184 GCF_024139225.1 Suncus etruscus
TAGAGGATATGAGGGTGAGTGAAGACAGAATGACAGGGACAGATACATAATAATTGCCTTAATATATGGGACGTAAAGATACACAGAGAGATATCAGCAAAGACCTTCAAGCAACAAAACAGGGGAACTGACACACACAATTGAGTTGGGACTGTGTGTGTGAGAGAGAGAGGTGCTGGGATCCTTAGGGGAGGGAACAGGGTGTACTGGTAATAGGTGTGATTTTTGGAATTCTGTCCACTAGAAACCATTATTAACAATATTGCAAATTTACAAATATTAAAAATTTTAAATAGCAAGAGGTAAGAAGAACATGAACTTTGGAGTCAGACAGACAACCTGGGTTGAAGTATTAGACCACATACCCCCTTTATTTCTGTTTTTACTTCCAGATTCTTATTTCTCATCTTTTAAGTGTGTATGGGGGTGTTAATCATGTTTATGCACTGGTGATAGTTTTAGTGTTGTGAGATCATGGGCATAAAATAGTTAACATAGCATAGGGCCCATGGTAGACATTTGCTAAATCTTAGTCTCACTGCTCATCTGATCACTTGTTGAGGAAGATAAGTTAGCTATAGGTATGATCAGGTCTTTTCCACTTTATTGATTAATATATCAATTAAACACTCCCGGCAAGGATTCATCCCACACCACAAAGATGGGTAAAATGATGCTATGAATAGATGAATCCTGTGATACGATAATTGACAGGAAGCATCTCTTAAATCCATTTTGGATGAGAAGAATACTAAGGTGTGACTCCCACTCTGGGCATACTGGATAAATCCAGAAGCTGATAAGTATAAAAAGTAGCTTTTTTTGGCTTTCACTCCACCAATCAATTTAATGTTTTAAGTTAATTTAATGCATAAATAATGTTACTTTTCCAATTACAAACTGAACAGAACCTCTGAGTTTTTGAAAGCCAGACTTATGCGAACTGGCCTGTAAAACCCTGAGCCCAAGACTTTACATTTTCCAGATAAAGGATCCAGTTATCATCATTGACAGCATCTTGCTACTTAGTGGAGATTTGATTCAGAAAGGAAAAATAGATTTTCTTATTCTCTGGTCCTTTTCCATTAGAACAATGATCTCCAATCTTTAGACCACAAAAAGGTAGAGAATTGGTAAGAAGCTCCATGAAGCACCTGGAAATGGACTAAAAGCAATTTCTGGTTGTGTTCTACAGAGGTTGTTATGAGGTAGGTATGACTCCTTTTTTGTTTAGCATCTCTCAAGTGTGTATGCCCTGAGAAAAGCTGGCGCTAAAAGGAACATATATGTGAAGAGCCCACTTAGCATCACTCTCTGGGCTACAGTGAGACAGCCATTACTTTTCATTAAATAAGTAATATTCTGAGAAACCCACTTAGTAATCATTAAGGCCATTAGTAGCTACTCTTTGTCACACACAAACCCTAATGGAGTTGTAGAAAGAGTTTTACTAGAGTCACTAATTTTCAAAGGGAAAGTTAGTCATGTTTGAAAGAGAATTTAGATTTTTCTCTAAATTTTTTCTAAATACCCTTCCCTTATCCCTTAGGTTTGGAAAATAATAGAGCTACACTGTAATCATGGTGAGGCTTTAGTCAGAACAATTTCTGTTTTGAGACTCTTCCCTTCTGGCAGAAATTGCCTCTTGAATCACTGTGGAACATGCTGATCTCTCAACTGAAAGTTTACAAACATTTGCTGTGACTTTTGTTTTTCTGGACCTCAGTCTGACAACCTTGAAGGGCAGATCATTCAGTGGCACCAGTGGCGCCACAGAAACTTCCTCCTTTAAGGTAGACACCAACACTTTCAGCCCCAACATTCCAGTAGGACAATTTTCCCTGGAGAATTAAGAATGCAATTGTAGGATGAATTTATTCAGTTTTATATGACAAACTGTGTCTGTTTCTTTTTTATATAGTTTAAGAGGAATTGGCAAAAATTTTAATTTTTCAGTACACTAAATTGCTAGTACTTTCATAACAAAACCCCTTGATTTCAGAGACCATTATTTATTCATTACTCAGATCTGAACAGGTGTTACTTTATAGTCAAAGTTTAATTTCCTTTTATTTTTAATATTTTTTATTTTGACCAAAGTGAATTACAAATATTTCACAGTAATATTTTAGGTACATAGTGACATTGAATCAGGGGCATTCCCACCACCAGTGTTGTCCTCCCTCCATGTCTGTTCCCAGCTTGTTCCCCTGGCTGCTAGAATAAGTGGTCCCCTCTGTGTCTCGCTTTTGTAGATTGAGTATCAATTCTGTTGTCGTTGGCTTTGGATTTGTTTTTAAAGTCTGATCATTTTTTAATTTTTACTCAATTTTCATATGCCTGCTTGGTCTTGGTACCATCCATTATTTCCCCCTCAATTTATGAGGCAGAACAAGATGATTCAAATTATGTGGTTCTGTTTGAAGGAAAGAAGAAAGAGTGGGGGGGGGGGACAAAATCAAACAAACAAAAAAACCGGGAGGAGTCTATCTAGAGGTTATAAATATCTATTTAAGAGAAGAGAGGGTAAAAAGAAGAAAAACATAACAAAGATACAAACAACAACAAAACAACATAAAAATCAATCAAACAAACAAAACTCGAAAAGCACTACAGCAATTAAGACAACAACCAAACAATAACCACAATCTCGAAATAAAAACAAAACTAAAAAAAAGATTGAGCTTTTTTTTTTTTTTCTCAAGCACAGTAAATATTACTGAGATTAGAAAGGGAATTCCTTTGGCCTAAGAGATACAAGGTTTCTTCACCCTTGAAGTTTGTCTGTTTCTTCTTGGAAAAATGGCTTTATAGGACTGGAGAGCTCCTGGTGAACCTGTGTGACAGGAAAGATGTCTATTTATGAGTTTAAGTTAAGACCTATGGATATCTTACCTTCCACCTCTACTTTCTCTTCACACCTCTTCTCTTCTTTTTGAGCCATCCAAGTTATTTCATGTCCTTCAAAACAGAAGTTTTCCTCAACTTTACAAAGCCTTAAATAAGTGTAAAGTTCTAGGGTTAGAACTTTGAAGGAACCATATTAGATAGGAATGTAGTGCAATTGTTTGACTAGAAGTGCAAAGGTAAGTATTGATAAAGTATAAGAAAAACGAACTTTCGTTTCACTAGCAAACCCATAGAAAACATGGTATTTCCTTGGCCATTTGCTGACTTAATTGTTTTTGACATGATAAATAACAGGCCAGTGGTTGATTGGCTAGATGTTGTTTCCTCTTCTGGATTCACAATTAGGAGACAATTTTCTGCAAATGTAGACATTAAACCCAGCAGGAGGCAGACTACTTAGTATTTGTTAGCAGAATTTTCCTGTTGCAAACTCTTTTTAATTAATATGGGCTTTGAGTCAGTTTTCCTATCTACCCGTATAGAGCTCTCAGGTCTGGGCAGATGCATCCTGTTGTGTATCATGAAACAACAAAGGGTAGTCCAAAAGCAGGGGCACTTCAGACAGTGTGACCAAATGAGTGTCTGCTTCCCTGTTTTGTCTTCTGCTGCTTATGCTGCTTCTCCAGCTGCTTTACCCTAGAAATGGCCTTGAACAAAACAGTAGCTCCAGTTGCTTTATTCGTTCATTCATTCATCCATCATCCATTCATGTATAAATATCTATATTTTCAACAAATAGTTTCTAAGTAGTCTGTGCTGTGCGATGCCCTGCATATATAGCATTGAACAAAGCACTAAAAGAAGACCATTATTCATGAAGCCATGCAAATGAAGTCATAAAAATATTTCATTTCATTTTGGGGCCATATCCAGTGGTGCTCAGGATGTAGTCCTGGTTCTTTGCTCAGAAATCACTCCTGGCAGTGTTCAGGAAATCATATGCAGTTCAGGGAATTGAACCAGGGCAGACTGTGTTCATGGCAAGTGCCTCCAGTCTTCTGCTATTCTTCTTGCCCTGAGATGGTATTTTATTTTATTTTATTTTATTTTATTTTATTATTGTATTATGTTTTGGTGCCACACCCAGTGGTTCTCAGGGGTTATTCCCGGCTCTTTGCTCAGAAATCGCTCCTGGCAGGCTTTGGAGACTATGCTGGGGATCGAATCTGGATTGGCCTTGTGCAAGTCAAACTCCCTACCCGCTGTGCTGTCGCTCTGACCTCTGTGATGGATATTTTAATGCTAGATGTGTTGGGAAGTTTAGGCACATGGATTGAACACACTTGCTCTACAATAGAATTTCTTTCTCTGTTTATATGAATTGTCCTGTATGATGAAAATTAACTACTCATGGTATAGTGCTCTGAGATCTAAAGTGGACATTACTGCAACACAGCTCATGAATTTTTTTTTGGTTTTTGGGCCACACCCGGTGACGCTCCTGGCTAAGTGCTCAGAAATCGCGCCTGGCTTGAGGGGACCATATGGGACGCCGGGGGATCGAACCTAGGTCCGTCCTAGGCTAGTGCAGGCAAGGCAGGCACCTTACCTCTAGCACCACCACGTAGGCCCCAGCTCATGAATATCTTATGACAAGGATTTCTATTGAAGGCAATAGCTAGTGGTAGCATAGTACTCAGAGATAGATACAACTACTGGAAATTCTATATATGGCACAAATCAACAGGTCTTGTCAGATAGAATCAGACTGGGTTATTGGACATTATTTTTCTTGCTCCCTAATTTACATAATTGGCCTCATAAGTAGACTTATCAAAGTATTTGGGGGCCAATATTGATCTAGAAAGGCAGAAAAGGGGCCAAAGAGATAGCACAGCGGTAAGGCGTTTGCCTTAGGCACAGAAGGACAGTGGTTCAAATCCCGGCATCCCATATGGTCCCCCAAGCCTGCCAGGAGCGATATCTAAGCATAGAGCCGGAAATTTCTCCTGAGCACTGCCGGGTGTGACCCCCCCACCAAAAAAAAAAAAGAAAGAAAGAAAGGCAGAAAAGTGAGAATATTATGACTTCAGGATCATAGCATTTCAGAACTAATATGATCCTCTAGCAGGGGTCCTCAAACTTTTTAAACAGGGGCCCAGTTCACTGTCCCTCAGACCTATGGAGGGTCTGACTATAGTAAAAACAAAACTTATGAACGAATTCTTATGCACACTGCATATATCTTATTTTGCAATGAAGAAACAAAACAGATACAAATACAATATGTGGACCGCAGGTCATAGTTTGAGGACCACTGCATAATCTATACTCATGTATGATCCCTAGTCCAATTGCTTTAGCATCAACTTGGGAGTTGTAAAAAACCAGAATCCCAGGCTCTATCTCAGTCCTACATGAATTCATATTTTATCTAGGGTGATATTGAAGCACAGTACAGGTTGAGAAAATATGATCTAGTTAGTAGTTCTCAACTTTTGGGGGGGTTGGTTTTTGGGCTACACACAGTGACTCTCAGCGGTTACTCCTGGCTCTGCACTCAGAAATCACTCCTGACTTGGGAGACCATATGGGATGCTGGGAGATCAAACCACTGCCCATCCTAGGTCAGCAAGGTGCAAGGTAAAATCCCTACCGCTGCACCACCGCTCTGACCCCAGTTTTCAACTGTTTTACACCTGTGCACTGGCACTAGTCAGCAGATCAGTAGTTGAATACCACCATTGTCAGCAAACATCAAACATTTCCCCCTTACACTCAAGTATTACATGACTAAGAAGTAAACTTTTCCAAGTGTGGCCAAGGCTGTGAATATTTTCATACTATGAGTGACAAATAACACCAGAGCATTGAAAAATATCATTATCATAACTAACCCATCTTAATCTTTTGTTTCAATAATAAATTTCCTAGGTTCCATATTGTGAATTCCTGCCAGATTTGGGATACAAAAAAAATCTAGCTTTTTCAGTACTCCTTTGGATCAGTTTTGCATTAAGGATTTTTTGCTGTCCCATTATGGCCCAGTTTCTCTCAAGCTGCGTTCCTGTCATTCGTGTCTAAGATTTAAGTGGCCATCTAGTAATATCTGCAGACTGCTAAAGTGCCTGTTAATCCACCTATATTTGAGCTTGGCAGTCTTCTCTCTGATTATCACAGTAAGGCATTTGATGACCCAGAACATCCTTTCATCTATAAGGAATAGTTTCTTCTGACCTTGATATCTAAGTTACACTTTGCTTCTAAACTTTAACTTGAAGTCTGTGAAGAGGCATATTGCTAGTCGTTTACTTTGAATTGTCTGTGTGAACTTCTCTCTCAGTATGAATATATTTCCTTAAGCAAATTCCACAGTAAAACTCCCATATTTAGATTCTTCCAGACTCTATATCATACCTAAATGTTAAACTCAGAGTCCAGGATTTTCTGTTTGGTACTATCCAATCTACAACTGATATCAATAAAGATATCAAATCTTTATTATTCTTTCTTCTCTCTCAAGAATGTGATAAGGAAGAGAGTCAGAAAGTGAAGATGCATCTTGGATTAGCTAAATTAGAAAATTTTGAATTGACTAAAGTGAATAGTTTTTCATTTCCAAAGAATAAATTTAGATGGCTTCTTCCCTACTTTAAGGGAATAGTTCTATATACCTTTGACTAATGCAGTATTGTAACATACTAGATTACCCAAAGGTCAACCTTTTTTAATAAAAGAAAGATGTTATAGGTGGATAATATATTAATACTATGGCAATTTTTCATCACACTTTGATAGTTAGGTTATTTTTTGTAAATTTAGTCACTGTGAAATTAAAAGGTTATTCATAATTGGATTTCAGGTTTACAATACTTCAACATTGTTCTCTTTACCAATGTCCACTTCCCTCCACTAATGTCCCTCCCCTGCCTGGATTGCTTCCCACCTACCATTCTGCTTTTATGCAAGGCACATTTTTCTACATATTAGCCCTGTAGTTTACAGTACTATTGCTGATAGGGTTTCATAATAAGACTTTACCACCTGTTAGCACCACATCTAATACTTCCCTCTCTCATAGTCATTGCCCCCTCACTCTCCTGCCCTATCCCCCAGCTCCCTCAAGTAGTATATTTCCTACTGAATACCATTTCTCTTGTTCTTTGTTTCCATTGTCTTTGGGCATTGATCATTCCACTATTATGTTTGTTTATAGTCCATAGATGAGATTGTTCTGTGTTGATCTCTCTCCCTCTAACTTCACTCAACACAATATTCTCCACATAGCAGCAAATTTCATGACTGTATCTTTTCTTATGGCCCAATAATGTTGCACTGTGTATTTTCTTTATATTTTAAATATTTTTCTTTATCCTATTATCTATTCTTGGACACTTAGGTTCTTTTCAGATTTTGACTCTTGCAGATAGTACAGCAAAAAACATAGGGGTATAAAGGTCTTTTATTAATTTGTTTAAGGTCCCTGAGACAAATTCCAAGATGTGGAGTAGCTGGGTCAAATGGAAGATAAAATTTCTATATTTCTTAGAAAAGTCCATATTGTTTTCCAGAAAGGCTGGACCAGTCAATATTTTCACCAACAGTAAATAAATGTTGCTTTCTCCCCCCACCCCAACTGCAATGGTTGTTCTTGTTCTTAGTGATGTGAGCCAGTATCTGTGGTGTGAGATGCTATCTCATTGTTGTTTGATTTGCCTCTCCCTAATGAGTAATGATGCAGTACATTATTACTTTATTACATTAATTTTTTACTTTACTTAAAGAAAATGCATCACATAGTTGACCATAATACATTTGTTTTCAGATAAGTGAAAGCAAAGTTAATTTTAAAAAATGAAAAAAGAAAAAGGGAAGAAAAGAAAGTTTCAAAATTAAAAAGAAAGAAAAGCATTACAGTAGCAAACACATTTGTGAAAACTATTGTATCTTCAATGAAGTCATTAATACAATGGCAGAAGGTTTAGTAAGTTCGTGTTAGTTGTTCATTCTGTTAAATCGGTGTGTTCCTCAAGTTTGGTCATACTGGTGTCCCTAAAGTGAATCCTGGAGGGGCAATGAGGCAGGTCCATCAAGAGAATGGTGATTCTGGGTGATGGAGGCAGCACGTGTGGCTTCGGGAGGGTGGGGATTGCAGATTATCCTACTATTGGAGATTTCAAATAATGATTCACTGGCTCTAAGTCTTGGCTTATTTGAAAGTCAGATTTTCCATGTCTATTTGCATAAAAATTATTCTTTATTAACTTGGAATTATTATTGTTCTTGGCAGATCAAGAGTTTTTGTATTACACACAAAGTGTGTGTGTGTGTGTGTGTGTGTGTGTATGTGTGTTCTGGGATCTTATGTTTTATTAGGTTCCCCAAATGGATTCCTTCCTCTTTCTCTAACAAATTTCAGGATCACTACAAAAAAGAAAGCAAACCTGCCTGAGTACATAGGCTTAATTTTACAGATTGTTTTTTATCATCTGGACAGCAGGTAATTTTCTTGATGACAAGAATTAGTCTTCAAAATCCATTACTTTCTTTGTTTCTAGATCATTGATTTCTGCTCAGGTTTTTGTTATTTATTTTCTTTTGTTTGTTTTGGGTTCCTTTGTTGTTGGCTTTCCAGATATTTATGGTGTGCCTTAGGTTGTTGATTTTACCTTTTTTTCTGTTTTCTTATGTAGGCCAGTATTGCTATGTTTCCCGCTAATTATTGTTTTTGCTGTGTTCTATAGATTTTGTTAATTTGTTTCTTTATTATCATTAGTCTCAAGGAAATTCTTTGTTTCTTCCTTGGTTTCCTCTTTGATTGGCATGTTGTTTAGTCTCCAGGTGTTATATTTTCTCCACATCCTTTTTTTTTACAACCAATCTCAATCTCTGTTACATTGGGTCTGATAGGATGCTTGGTATGATCCTTATGTTTGTGAAATATTGTAAATTAGATTTATGTCCTAGAATGTTATCTATCCTAGAGAACATTTCATGTATACTTGACAAGAATGTATATTCAGCATTTTGAGGATGAAAGACCCTGTATAAATTTATTAGTCCCAGCTCTTTTAGTTTTTCAGTTAGGTCTCTTATGTCCTTCCCAATGTTTTGACTACTGGGTCTCTGTAGTGGCAAGATTGATGTATTGAAGTCTCCCACTGCTATCATGTTTCCATCTATATGTTTCTCTTTGTAGTAAAATCCTTACATACTTTGTTGATTTTACATTTGGTGCATATATGTTGACCAGGGTTAGCACTTCTTGGTCTATTATTGTTCCCATGATCAGTAAGTAATGTCCATCCTTGTCTCTAATTACTTTCTTGATATTGAATGCAATTTGGTCTGATATGGTTGTCCCAGCTTTTTTCCTCCAGAGGATCATATAATTTTTTTTCCATTCTTTTACTCTGAGCCTGTGTCTATCCAAAGGTTTTAAGTGTGTTTCCTCCAAGTAGACAAAGGTTGGGTTTATTTCCTGATCCAACCTGCTAATCTGTGCCTTTTGATGGGGGAGTTTAATCCATTAACATTTAAGAAAATTATTGACAGAAATGGCTGCTGTGACTTATATTGTGTGGGGTTATTGCTGTTATAATTGTGTATTTGGTTTATATAAGTGACCTTTTAGTAGATCATTTAGAGGCAGTTTGTTTAACTCAAATGTTGCAAGTTCTTTTTTGTTTAAGAATGATGTTATCCCTCTCTCCCATAAAAATGAAATGTTTGCTGGGTAGTGGACCCTAGATTGAAAAATTATTTCATTCAGTAATTCAATATGTAATTCCACTCTTTTTTTTGCTCAGATTGTTTCATATGGGATATCTGGCTTGATTCTTATGTTTTTTCCTTTTTACATATATTTTTACTGCTTTAAGGGGTCCACATTTCTCTCTTTTGCTATCTGGATTACTATCTGATATTGTGTTGTGTTAATATCTATTTTGTTTGGTACTCATTTTTCCTCCTAAATTTGTACAGTGACTTCTTTCCAAAGAGTGGAAAAGTTTTCTACTATTATCTCTCTCAGTACTTGTTCTTCCTCTTTTTCTTCCCTTCTGGTATTCCTATAATTTGGAGATTATTTGTCTTGTCTTTTTTTTATTAGGTACCTTACATTTTCTTCCATTGTTTTGTATCTCCTTTCTTGTTTGAGTTCTTTATCATTGCTGACTTGTAATTTGTCTAAAATGTCCATCTATCCAGTTCTCCACCTGTGTGTTTGTTACTATGGCTTGGTAGTGGATTCTTTCGTTCCTTCAATTCCATTTGTATGGGTTCTCTCATCTTCTGAGTCTTCTTTGAGTTGGCTGAATTTTTCATCTATTGGTTGCTTAATTTCCCTGGCTAGTATCTCCTTGATTTCTGCTGCTAAAGTACTATTGATTTTAGGTAATCATTTACAAGACTCAGGTGTTTTGATGGGCATAGAGATTTGCCTACTTGTTTTTCATATTCCCAATTACAGTAGTCCACTGTAGTTTCCCCAATTGTTTTATGCATTTTGAAAGTGGACATGATGGAAATTCAGGTTTCCTGTTACTTAAGAAACTGATCTGGATGGGAGAGGGCATATGGATCAGATGTGCCAACAGGCACTGAACTGAGCCTAGAGCCTGGGGGAGGTGATTGTTCTGTGGCTCTGTAGCGCATTTTACATATGTTTTTTTTTGTCCATTTGTATTTTTTCTTTAAAGAGGTTTCTGTTCATCTCTTCTTCCCAGTTTTTCTTGAGGTTAGGTGTTTTTTATTCTTGTAAAGTTCTATCAGTGCCTTATACATCTTTGATATTAACCCATTATCAGATGAGTCGAGGGTTAATAATTGCTCCCATTCTGTGGGCTGTCATTACTTGGAGGTGCAGAAGCTTCTTAATATAAAGTATATTGTTGAGGACTTTTTGCATCAGTGTTCATCAGTGATATTGTTTTGTAATTCTCTTTTTTGTAGTGTCTCTGTCTGATTTTGGTATTGGGTAATGACTGCTTCATAGAAACTGCTTGGGTTTCTTCAATTTCCTGGAAGAGCCTGAAAAGGATTGGCAATAGGACTTTTGTAAAGGTTTGAAAGAACTCTATAGTGAATTCATCTGTGCCTGAGCTTTTGTTTTTGGGGAGACTTTTGATTATCACTGCGATTTTTTAAAGTAATTGGTCTGTTAGGGTGTTTCATATCTTCTTTTTTCTTTTTTTCTTTATTTAAACATCTTGATTACAAATATGATTGTGATCAGGTTTCAGTCATGTAAAGAACACCCCCCTTCACCAGCGCATCATTCGCACCACCAATGTCCCAAATCTCCCTCCATCCCACCCCACCCCAACCTGTACTCTAGACAGGCTTTCCAGTTCCCTCATTCATTCACATGATTATGGTAGTTCTCAGTGTAGTTATTTCTCTGACTGCACTCACCACTCTTTGTGGTGAGCTTCATGAAGTGAGTTGGAAGTTCCAGCCTTCCTCTCATTGTCTTTAAGGATTCTTGCAAAAATGACTTTTATTTTTCTTAAAACCCATAGATGAGTGAGACTGTTCTGCGTCTTTCTCTCCCTCTGACTTATTTCACTCAGTATGATAGATTCCATGTACATCCATGTATAGGAAAATTTCATGACTTCATTTCTCCTGACGGCTGCATAATATTCCATTGTGTATATGTACCACATTTTCTTTAGTCATTCATCTGTTGAAGGGCATCTTGGTTGTTTCCAGAGCCTGGCTATTGTGAATAGTGCTGCAATAAATATAGGTGTGAGGAACGGTTTTTTGTATTGTATTCTTGTGTTCTTAGGGTGTATCCCTAGGAGTGGAATAGATGGGTCGAATGGGAGCTCAATTTCCAGTTTTTGGAGGAATCTCCATATCGCTTTCCATAGAGGTTGGACTAGACAGCATTCCCACCAGCAGTGGATGAGTTCCTTTTTCTCCACATCCCCTACAGCACTGATTGTTCTCATTCTTTGTGATGTGTGCCAATCTCTGTGGTGTGAGATGGTATCTCATCGTTGTTTTGATTTGCATCTCCATGATAATCAGTGATGAGGAGCATTTTTTCATGTGCCTTTTGGTAATTTGTATTTTTTTTTATCAAAGTGTCTGTTCATCTCTTCTCCCCATTTTTTGATGGGATTAGATGTTTTTTCTTGTAAAGTTCTGTCAGTGCCCTGTATATTTTGGATATTAGCCCCTTATCTTATGGGTATTGGATAAATAGTTTCTCCCACGTGATGGGTGGCTCTTGTGTCCTGGGCACTATTTCTTTTGAGGTGCAGAAGCTTCTCAGCTTAATGTATTCCCATCTGTTAATCTCTGCTTCCACTTGTTTGGAAAGTGCAGTTTCCTCCTTGAAGATGCCTTTAGTCTCAATGTCATGGAGTGTTTTACCTACGTGTTGTTCTATATACCTTATGGTATCAGGTCTGATATCAAGGTCTTTAATCCATTTGGATTTTACGTTCATACATGATGTTAACTGGGGAACTATGTTCGCTTTTTTGCAAGTGGCTAACCATTTCTGCCAGCACCACTTGTTGAAGAGTTTTTCCCTGCTCCACTTAGGATTCTTGCTCCTTTGTCAAAAATTAGGTAATTGTATGCCTGGGGAACATTGTCTGAGAACTCAAGCCTATTCCACTGATCTGAGGGTCTGTCTTAATTCCAATACCATGCTTTTTTTTTTTTGATAACTATTGCTTTGTAGTACAGTTTAAAGTTGGGGAAAGTAATGCCTCCCATTTTCCTTTTCCCTAGAAGTGCTTTAGCTATTCGAGGGTGTTTATTGTTCCAGATGAACTTCATAAGTGTTTGATCCACTTCTTTGAAGAATGTCATGGGTTTCTTTAGAGGGATTGCATTAAATCTGTACAATGCTTTGGGGTGTATTGCCATATTAATGATGTTAATACTGTCAATCCATGAGCGGGGTATGTGTTTCTATTTCCGTGTGTCCTCTCTTATTTCTTGGAGTAGGGCTTTATAGTTTTCTTTGTATAGGTCCTTCACATCTTTGGTCAAGTTGACTCCAAGATATTTGAGTTTGTGTGGCACTAATGTGAATGGGATTGCCTTTTTGACGCCCATCTCTTCTCTATCATTATTGGTGTGTAAAAAGGTCAATGATTTCTGTGTGTTAATTTTGTAGCATGCCACCTTGCTATATGAGTCTATTGTTTCTAGAAGCTTTTTGGTAGAGTCTTTAGGGTTTTCTAAGTAGAGTATCATGTCATCTGCAAACAGTGAGAGCTTGACTTCTTCCTTTCCTATCTGGATTCCTTGGATATCTTCTTTTTTTTTTTTTTTGCCTGATCGCTATAGCAAGCACTTCCAGTACTATGTTGAAGAGGAGTGGTGAGAGCAGACTGTCTTGTCTTGTACCAGAATTTAGAGAAAAGGCTTTTAGTTTTTCTCCATTGAGGATAATATTTGCCATTGACTTGTGGTAGATGGCCTAAACTAGACTGAGAAAGGTACCTTTCATTCCTATCTTGTTGAGAGTTACTTTCAAGAATGGGTGTTGGACCTTATCAAATGCTTTCTCTGCGTCTATTGATATGATCATGTGATTTTTATTTTTCTTGTTGTTGATATTGTGTATGATGTTGATAGATTTATGGATGTTAAACCATCCTTGCATTCCTGGGATGAAACATACTTGGTCATAGTGTATGATATTCTTGATGATGCATTGGATCCTTTTGCCAGGATTTTGTTGAAGATCTTTGCATCTGCATTCATCAGGGATATTGGTCTGTAATTTTTTTGAGCAGCATCTCTGTCTGGTTTTGGTATCAAGGCGATATTGGCTTCATTAAAGCTGTTTAGGAGTGTTCTCGTTTTTTCAATTTCATGGAAGAGCCTGGCTAGAATTGGTAGTAGCTCCTCTTGAAAGGTTTGAAAGAATTCATTAGTGAATCCATCTGGGCCTGGGCTTTTCTTTTTGGGCAGATGTTTGATTACTGTTTCAATTTCCTCAATAGTGATGGGGTTGTTTAGATATGCTACATCCTCCATACTTAACTGTGGAAGGTAATAAGTGTCCAAGAATTTATTCATTTCTTCTAGGTTCTCATGTTTAGTAGAATAAATTTTCTCAAAGTAGTCTCTGATTACTCTTTGGATCTTTGCAATATCTGTCATGATCTCTCCCTTTTCATTTCTAATATGGGTTATCAGGTTTATTTCTCTCTTTCTTTGTGAGTTTTGGCAATGGTCTATCAATCTTGTTTATTTTTTCAAAGAACCAACTTCTGCTTTTGTTGATCTTTTGGATTGTTGTTTGGGTTTCCACTTCATTGATTTCTGCTCTCAGCTTTGTTATTTCCTTCTGTCTCCCTATTTTTGGGTCCTTTTCTTGAGCACTTTCTAATTCTATGAGCTGCGTCATTAAGCTATTCAGGTATGTCCCTTCTTCCTTCCTGATGTGTGCTTGCAAAGCTATAAATTTTCCTCTCAGGACCGCTTTTGCTGTGTCCCATAGATTCTGGTAGTTTGTGTTTTCATTATCATTTGTTTCCAGGAAAGTTTTGATTTCCTCTTTGATTTCATCTCAGACCCACTGGTTGTTCAGTAGCTGACTGTTTAACTTCCAATTGTTAAATATATTCTTCTGTGAGCCTTTGTAGTTCACATATAATTTTAGAGCCTTTTGGTCAACAAAGGTAGCCTGCAAGATTTCTATCCTCTTAATTTTATGAAGGTATGTTTTATGTGTCAGCATGTAGTCTATCCTGGAGAATGACCCATGTACATTAGAGAAGAATGTGTATCCAGGTTTCTTGGGGGTGGAGTATCCTATATATATCTACTAGTTCTTTCTTCCATTGCTCTTTTCAGGGCTAGTATATTTTTGTTGGGTTTCAATCTGGTTGACCTATCAAGTGTTGACAGGACCATGTTGAGGTGTCCCACATTATTGTGTTATTATTGATGTCTTCTTTCAGATTTGTCAGTAATTGTATTAGATAATTTGCTGGTCTCTCATTGGGTGCATATATGTTTAATAGTCTGATTTCTGCCTGTTGCACATATCCCTTGATTAGTACATAGTGTCCATCTTTGTCCCTTACCACTTTTCTGAGTATAAAGTTGGTGTCATCAGATATTAATATGGCCACCCCAGCTTTTTTTAAATATAATTTTTATTTTGATCATAGTGGCTTACATATTGTTGACAATAATATTTTAGGTAAATATTTACATAAAATCTGGGGGGATTCCCATCACCAAATTGTCCTCCCTACACCTCCGTTTTTGTCCTACTTCCCATATCCTCTTCCCTCACCCCCAGGGCTGCTAGAATATGTGGTCCCCTATGTACCTATCCTACTACATAGTAGTCCTGCACCTGTTTGGTCTTGGTGCCTCCCTTATTTCCCCCTCTAATTGGGAGGCAGGACTAGCTAGTTCAATTTGCGTGGTTTTGTTTGAAGAAGAGAAAAGTAATAAACTGGGGTAAAAGTCTAATACTCCAAAAATGGGCGAAATCCTTCTAGAGGCTCTCATCATCAATTTGAGAGACGAAGGAGAAAAAGAAGATGAAACACTCCACCAGTACAAAAAGAAGTGTCAAATATCCAGTGAGGACTCCAACAATAACAATAAGCACCACAAAAACAAACAAACAAACAAACAAACAAAAAAACAAAAACAAAACAAAAAAAACGCCATGGTCTTGAGATAAGAAACATGACATAGCACATAAAGAAAGAAAAGAAAAGCAGAGAAAAAAATAGGTATAACTGGGGACAACAAGTTCAACAACCACACCCAAACAAAGAAATCGACCAAAAATTGCAGGGTCCAGAAACCCCCCAGGGGGGACCCGGCCAGCAGGAATTAGCTGGGAAGGCTTCTCAGACGACTGCACTCCTATTTTGCTGAGTAGAAGAACAACCACACTGTAAAAAATCTGAGAGAGGTTAATAATAAAGACCCAAGGCAGCGTCTCACTGTTCAAGGGTGTCTTTATTGGCTACAGTTCCTTCTTAAATAGTGAAGGAGAAAAAGGGGCAGTACAAAGGTGATGTCAATCATACTTTTGGCGCGAAGGCTCATAAGGAAGTGGGCAGTGGGCTAGGGGCTGGATGACCTTTAAGCTATACTGAACGTGCTGTTTCAATGGAAACTTCTAGTGTCCTTCTAGCTGCATTCCTAATTGCTTGACTATCAGGAAATGGTGCAATATGTGCTTGCCTAAGTGATCTTGAACAGACAATATAGCATATACTTATTGATAACAGCCTAAATTACTCCGGAATGTGGTCTTAAGGAATGGGGCCTAGTTTCTGATAACTGGACCAGGCGGTTTTTTCTCTCCTCCGGGCTTATAGCTAAATTAAGTCCTGCAGCTACATTCTTTTCTCTTAGCTCAGAGATTTACAGCAAGACTGCATATTGCTTTTAGGTGAAAAGCTGGGCTATGGCAGAGAGAACAGCAAAATGTCCTCAAACAAGTCAGTCCCCAACATCTCCCCCTTTCTCTTCTAATAAAAGAAGGAAAGTCGTGAGCGGGTGGAAGAACCGTGTCTTAGGCATACAAGGTTTGACCAGGTCGGACACGGCCAAAGCCGCATTTAAAAGGTGGCTACAAACGCCGTGGGTGTGCGCAGAGATCCGAATTATACGTTGTAGCCTTTTAGGGCCGTGCCCTAACTGGGACCTTGCTAATCCCGTCGTAGGTGTCTCCACAGCCGAGAGCACAAGTGCCGGAGCGAGCTCCGTCTGTTAGCTATGCGCTCTATCTCCTGGAAACTTAGTGGCTGGATAGGCGGCTTGGTGACTAAAGCCAAGTTTTCACAGGAGTCACGCGGGGTTAGACGCTGGTAGTTAACCTGAATAGAGGTTTTTGCCTTTTCATCTACCTGGTTTTTAATAAAGGCAGTAATTTTGCGGAAAATCCATGGGCCAAGAGAAAAGAGCAGCATGAGGCTAATAAGAGGGCCCACAACGGTGGACAAGATTGTGTGGAACCAAGGGGAAGAGAAAAACCAATCCTGGTACCAACCTTGTTCTTCATCGAAATGTTTTTCAAAATCTTTTATACCATCACCAATGTGTTGAACGCTATCTCTAACTAAACCTGTTTTGTCTTTAAAAATACAACATTGTTCCTTAAGGGCTACACAGACTCCCCCTTTCTTCAAAAAAAAAAAAAAAGGAAACCAAATTAAGGCATGGTGGTTTTGCTGCACTATCTTTGCTAGGGATTTAACAATGTGCTTTAAGTGTTGTAAACTTAGTTTAAGTTTGTAAACATTATTAACAACAGTTATACTTAAGGCATTGACAGATTTTAGAGTATGAACCAATGAATAAATTATTGTGCTTACAGCGGTAGCACCCAGGCCTATGATTAAGGCTAGGGTGAGAGCAGGTTTGACAGGTAAGTTAGGCATTAAAACAATGAAAACACAGTAGTTTTAGGACTGAAAAAACAAATGTGAAACAATGGGGGAGATAAACCAGTGAAACAGGCAAGAAACGTTAAATTGGGGGCAATTATGAACTGAAAGGAGGAATTAATGACAAGAATTTGATTACAATTTTCAATAGGGGGAATTATATTGGGTACCAAAAGGCAAAGTTCAAGTTTTACCACCTGTTACAAGGTGATGCTGAAGTGAGGCTTGGGGCTGGATCGCAGAGCGAAGGGGTTAGAGACAGGCAGGGGGTTACCAAAGCAGAAGGGCGGTTGAGATGAATAGCAGATAGGCAGGGTCAGTGATGGTGGAGGCGTTGACCATCTGCAGGATGAGGTTCGAGGTGGGTGAATAGCAGGTACCGAAGGCGTTTGCATCTGGGCGGAGGGCGGAAGCGTTGATCATGACAAGGATGAGCTGAGAAGAGGAGGGGGGGTCCCGAGGACAGCATGGGCTGGAAGGGTGGGGAAGCCGGCAGAGTCCTGAAGAGCTCAGGGCATGGGAGAGGTTGAGCTGACATAGCCAGTGTGTCCTGGGGAATGGGTGAATGGGCCAGGTTGTGGCAAAATTGATTGGGGGTGGCTCACTCTTCCTTAGCACCCATGGTGAGGGCACAAAGGGCTACTTCCCGGATGGGTTAGGGGATGCGTGGGAGGGGTTTGGCTATGTATGCGGCACCATAAAAGGGGAAGGGAAGGAACCAGAGGTGTTGCCATTGTCTTGCAAGGGAGTGAAGTGGAGCAAACAAATTAATGAAGCCTTGGTTCGAAGGGGGTGGTTGGTGGCAGCCAGGCAGAGTACCATTCAGCATTTCCTTTAGGCAGAGTCAGTTAGAAACAGGTCCGGTAGGAATGGTGGGCTAGCAGTGGGTGAAGATAGGACTGCAGGAAGCTGTAGGAGGTCTATAAGAAAACAACTTGGCAGGAGGTAAAATGATTATTTTTGAATGCCACAGAAATGCCTTCTGACTTTTGCCAGACTTTAGCACTTTTAAAAAATCTTATAATTAATGATAGCCAATTGTTCAAAAGCCTTTAAACTGAACTTAAATGATTTTTTTTTTTTTAAACTTCTTAGTTATTATTTTAAAGCTAGATGCTTCTTTTTCTAGCCACATTTGGCCTTATAGTATTGGCCTTAACTACACACAGCAGAAAAACTGGGGATTGCAAAGTCCAGAAATTCTCCAGGAAAAAGTTATTCCTGATGGCCATTTGAGAAATTTTTGGGGTTTACCATCCCCTACCTTTTTTGCCATGCTGATAGAACAAAGCTAGCTGAGCACAGGATTTTTGGCAGGATTTCACAGTTTATAGATGACGAGACTAAGCCAGGTAAAAAATTAATTGAAATTTTAAAAATGGATAAGGCTTTAAAAATTGTATTTATATGAAATGCAAAAATAACAAATAGACAGACAGAACAAACACGAAACACAACATTGTGGCCACTTTCACGCATAACACACACACATGAACAGACAAGAGGACTTATTCAAAATTTGCATTGGAAAAATTGACAAGCGCTTTTAAATATTTAGCCGGCATGTTTGTAAAAAAATTGTTAACGTAGCTGGAGTGGAACTGCTGAAAATAAATTTTAAGGTTTAGCTTTAACACAAAACATTTTTAAAACAATTTTAATTTGAAGTTTAAAACATGAAGTAAAATGTAAGCAGTTAAAAAATTTTGTTAAGTGAAATGGTTAGGGGAGCACTGTAGAAGAAGTTTTCACTCTGAAGTATGATAGTATGTGCTGAAAATGAACAGGTTTGTTATAAATTGGTTTTACAGTAGAACAGTAAGACAGCTGTAATAAAGTGTTAAAATTTTATGATTAAACACAAGAGTATGAACTATGATTATTAAAGGTATAAAAAACTGACTTTAAAAAACAACTGTTTTTACTTTGAAGACTTAAAGTGAATAATTTGTAAAAAATATTAGATACCAAATTGACAAAATGTTTAGACATTATAAAATATAGTTAAAGACATTTGATGCATTTACACACCTAGAGCTTAAGACCAAAATTATTTTTAATACTTGTTAATTTGCTTATAAAATTTAGTTACTTTTATGATACTAATTAACAATATTATTTTAAAAAGGGCTAACCACAACATGAACAGAGACAACTTAAGATTAAACTTGGAAAATGCAAAATTATTTGTACTTACCTTTGAGTTTAAAATTAAGCTTGAAATTAAGAAAAGAAATAAAGCTACTTAAGGTTTAAGTTTATGAACAATAATTTATGAACAAATTTATTTAACTAGTTATCATATTGTTTTTGTTATTGAAATGGCTTTTATGCCACTATTTGAACTGCCTAACCACTTTTAAGGTTTAGATTATTTGGTTTAAGTTTTTCAAATGGCAATGCTATTTTGCTATATTTATATGCATTCAAAAGAGCTTAGGCTTAGCTTAGAGTTTTGGAATGTTTATACATTATTGTTAAGGAAAGCTGACCAACTTATTTTGCTCACTTGTATTATTTTAGTTCTTAAAAAATTAACTTTCTAAACATGTGCAGTAATTTTAACAAAGGAGTTTTGCTTTTTTTCCCAATGCAGAGGTTCTTAAAAACAAAGTTAAAAATGTTACAAAATGTTATTTAACTATTAGATTTGAATGGCAAACATGGGAAGGAAAGAGCAATTAAAAAGACAAAATATAAGAAATATTTAAATGCAGATTAAGGAGCCTAAGCTACTAAAAAATGCCCATGACATGAACTATTTTACAAACTTCATATACTTTTAAGATTAAAAATAATTTTAAAAAAGACTTAAATTTTAATATTTGTGTGTTTGTTTAAGTTTTAAAGCACGAAAAGGTTTTTTGTTTACTGATAATTTGTTATTACAAGTAACAGAATTATGACCTTACTTTAAAATTTTTGAGAGGCATGAACAAGGGTGTTTATTGCTGTTATTTTCCTGTTGCTGTGACACAGACTTTGGAGAGTGACTCAGGCACAGAGCTGCTGACAAGCTAGGGTTTGGAAAATGTACACTGCGCCTTTAAAAGCTTAGAGGCCGAGCTTACAGCGCAGGGAAGAGAGAAAAAAAAAAAAAAAACGGCGGGCTTTTTTTTTTTTTTTTTTTTTTTTTTTTGCATTTTAGCTACATAGAAACTTAGTTTTAAAAACAGGTACGTCACCTTTGCGTAGGTTAAACTTATTATGACATTTTGTAACACATTTAAGACTTTTTAATTTTACCAACTGTGGCCTTTATACTTAGAAAAACATTTCAACTTAGGCATCCCAACTCAGGAAAAGGGAACAGTTGTAGCACCAGAGAGACAATTATAAAAGCCTGAGGGAAGATAGGCATTTGTATAGTAAGGGATGGGAGGTTTTCGCCCTGCTCGCTGAATTTTGCTGAAGCGGCCGCATGGCCAAGAGGGGGGGGGAGTAGCAAAAGTTTGTTGCCGCGTGTGGAACCGGGTTTAAGCTGGGATTTGGAAAATGGGCGCTGTCCCTTTAAGGTGAAGCCAGCGATGAGCTCAGAGATTAGAATGTGTGCTTGCTTGCTGGAAGGAAAGATTTTACTGCGGAGAAAAAGTTAACTTTGCAAGAGTTCAGCTTTTCAGCGGGGGAGACAGCGCCGCCCCCAATAGATTTCAATCAGGAGAGCGTGTAAGGGGCTGGGGTCACACGGCTTGAAACAGCTGTGAGGCTTTTCCAATTAAAGGCTTTGTATTGTTGCAATTGCTGGTTAAGGAGGGGAGTTGGTGGAACAGGGACGGAGCTGAAGCTAGGGAAGTGAAGGGCTGTTTAGGATTTTGCACAGAGGGTGCAGCGGCAGAAGTAAAGATGAAGGGTCAGAAGAGGAAGGAAACTGAGAGACAGAGTTAGAGCGAGAGGGAGCCCAGGAACACTAGATTTTTGGCAAACATCATGAACAAATATTAAGAAATTACAAATATCTTTTTTGGTAACCTCTATATGTCTGGCTTTCAACTCAGACTGTATATATTTAATGAATTTAAGTTCAGTACTCAAAGAATTACCCATGGTAGCGTATCCTATGGGTTAAGCCCCAAAAGCCAATCAGGGGCGGCGATCGGAACGACTGGAAAAACTGCAGTTTAAATATTTGATTAAGGCTAACTCGTTTCAACGCTTACCCTGATGAGGTAATTTCCGCGATTTACGAAGGAGCTCTAGACTCGCCGACCTGTAGTCGTTCGGAGTGTGGCGGTGATCTTCGAGCCCAGCGTTGGGCGCCAAAATGCAGGGTCCAGAAACCCCCCAGGGGGGACCCGGCCAGCAGGAATTAGCTGGGAAGGCTTCTCAGACGACTGCACTCCTATTTTGCTGAGTAGAAGAACAACCACACTGTAAAAAATCTGAGAGAGGTTAATAATAAAGACCCAAGGCAGCGTCTCACTGTTCAAGGGTGTCTTTATTGGCTACAGTTCCTTCTTAAATAGTGAAGGAGAAAAAGGGGCAGTACAAAGGTGATGTCAATCATACTTTTGGCGCGAAGGCTCATAAGGAAGTGGGCAGTGGGCTAGGGGCTGGATGACCTTTAAGCTATACTGAACGTGCTGTTTCAATGGAAACTTCTAGTGTCCTTCTAGCTGCATTCCTAATTGCTTGACTATCAGGAAATGGTGCAATATGTGCTTGCCT
The DNA here is from genome assembly GCF_024139225.1 of Suncus etruscus. Taxonomy (NCBI): domain Eukaryota; kingdom Metazoa; phylum Chordata; class Mammalia; order Eulipotyphla; family Soricidae; genus Suncus; species Suncus etruscus. Next base: position 100,937,102 of record NC_064868.1, read on the forward strand.
AAGTGATCTTGAACAGACAATATAGCATATACTTATTGATAACAGCCTAAATTACTCCGGAATGTGGTCTTAAGGAATGGGGCCTAGTTTCTGATAACTGGACCAGGCGGTTTTTTCTCTCCTCCGGGCTTATAGCTAAATTAAGTCCTGCAGCTACATTCTTTTCTCTTAGCTCAGAGATTTACAGCAAGACTGCATATTGCTTTTAGGTGAAAAGCTGGGCTATGGCAGAGAGAACAGCAAAATGTCCTCAAACAAGTCAGTCCCCAACAAAAAATAGGTAAATAATAATAATAATAATAAATGAAGATAAAAATAATATATAAAAAATAAACAATGTTTTGTGCTGTTTGCTTTTTTGTTTTTTTTTCCCTCCTGCCCTGGCACAGTAAATATTGGGGTCATTCGAAAAAGGATTCACTTGGCCTAAGAGATATGGGGTTTCTCCGTCCTTAGAGTATATTGTCATGGGATTAACTATAGACTCTGTTCAGGATCATTTACTCTCCTGGTGGTGCTTTTGTGGTGTTTGGAAGACTTCTGTTCTGTCCTGGGTGATACAATCAGACCTCTGTGTCTAGAGATCTCAGTATCTGTACAGATCCAGGGGTGGGACTTATGATGAAGTCAGTCTTTGTGGTTCTAGAAGTTCTGTTCCCTCAGTGCATTTTAATCCATTTACTGTGGTTGGTGGTCTTGGTCTTTGCACTGAACCTAGGATGGCACCTAGGATAGCGTCTTTCTTTGTGCTTACAGAAGCCCCATTCCGTTACAATTGTCTCTGCCAGACCTTTGGATTATTTTCCTCCAGCCTTTAATTTTGAGTCTATGTTTGTTCTGGCTATTCAGGTGTGTTTCTTGTAGGCAGCAGAAGGTTGGATTCATCTTTTTGACCCATTTTGCCACTCTGTCTCTTTTAGTTGGTGAATTTAGTCCATTGACATTGAGGGAGATGATTGTCATAGGATTTAATGTCATCTTTGTAGATTAGTTTGCTGTGTTTGTTGGTCTCTCTTGTCTTCAAGTAGACTTTTCAGTTTTTCCTTTAAGACTGGTTTTTCATCTTTGAAGTTTCTGAACTGTTGTTACTCCATGAAACTATGTATCTTTCCTTCAAACCTGAACATGAGTTGGGCTGAGTGCAGTATTCTTGGTGAGGCACCCATTTTATTCAGTTGTCACAATATCCTACCACTGTCTTCTGGCCTTGAGAGTTTCTTGTGAAATGTCTGCTGTAAGTCTTAGGGATGCTCCTTTGAATGTAATTTTCTTTTTTGATCTTGGTGCTTTCAGTATTCTATCTCTATCTGTGGGATTTGTCATCGTAATGAGGATGTGTCTTGAGGTGTTTTTCTTTGGGTCTCTTTTAGCTGGTACTCTTTGGGCATGCAGGATTTGATTGCATGTAGTCTTTAACTCTGGGAGTATCTCTTTGACGATGTCTTTGACAGTTGATTGTTCCTGGAGATCTCCTACCTGGGCTTCTGGGACTCCAATGATTCTTATGTTGTTTCTGTTGAGTTTATGAAAGAATTCTATTTTCATCTGTTCATATTCCTTGAGTACTTTTTCCATTGCCTGATAGTTTATCTTAAGGTTCTTTTCCAATTTCTTCTGTTGTGTTAAGTTTTTCTCATCTCTTCTTCCAGCATTCTGTCCTCAGCTGCTGTTACCCTGCTGGTGTGGCCATCCAATGAGGTTTTTAGTTGAGCTACCGTGATTTTCAGATCTGTTATATCAGTTTGGAGTTTTCTGATTTCTGTCTTTGTGTTCTGTTCAGATCTATCTATGCTTTCTTTGAGTTCTACAAATATCTTCCATATTTCTATTCTCAACTCCTTATCCAAGATGTTAATCAAATGGTTGGAATTTTTTAGGTCATCTGCGCTATCGTCTTCATTCTCTGTGCATGGTGTTTGCCTGTGAGGTTTCCCCATTTTCACGCTTGTAGTGTGATTTTTTCTGCATGTTGTGGTGGGGTTCATTGTTTAGAAAGAGTATGAGGCAGTGAAGCGGAGCGGTCGTGCTCTTCTGGAGCTTCTGGAAGAGTTATTTTTCTGGGCCCTTTTCTGCCCACTGCCCACCCTCAAGACGTTCAGGAGACAGGACAGTGGAAAAACACGCAAGGCAACCCTTACAGTTGCTCACAGTTGGGAACCACTGGGCAGGCGTAGATATTCCCAGCCTGACGTCACAAACAGGGGACTTGCCTTTTTGCAGAATACTGCGGATAGCCGGTTTTCATGGTGAGACACAGTTCCTTGGCATTCCGGCCCTTGGATGAGCCTCTGGGAGAATTATTTTTTCTGGGCCCTTTTCAGCCCACTCCCAAAAAGTTCAGGAGAAAGGACAATGGAAAAACACGCACAGGCAACCCTTACAGTTTCTCACAGTCGGGAACCACTGGGCGGACATAGATATTCCCAGTCTGACGTCACAAACAGGGGACTTGCCTTTCTGCAGAATACTGTGGATAGCCGGTTTTCATGGTCGGACACAGTTCCTTGGCATTCCAGCCCTTGAATGAGCCTCTGGGAGAGCTATTTTTCAGGGCCCTTTTTGGCCCACTCCCAAGAGGTTCAGAAGACAGAACAGTGGAAAAACACACAGAGGCAACACCTACAGTTTCTCGTTCCATATCTTCTTGGTTTAGCCATGAGAGCTTATAGAAATTCAAGAATTCATCCATTTCTTCTATGTTATCATTTTTCATGACATACAGATTCTTAAAGTAGTTTCTAAATAGCCTTTGAATTTCTGTCGTACCTATTGTGATATCCTATTTTTCATTTCTGAGAAATGAAAATATTAGGGTTTTCTTTCTGAATCTGGCTAATGGTTTATTGATCTTATTTGTTTAAAGAACCAGTTCTTGATTTCATTGACAATACACATCTAGGTAAGTCTCGCCCATTTTCTTGGTTATCTATGCTGTCACCCTTCTTATTTTCTTACCTAGAAAAGAAGCTACTTACTAAAAATGCCCAATGTTATTTAACCCATTACATGGAAAGGACAAAACTTAGTCCAATAGAGTGACTAATGAATTTGGTATCTGAGGCATCATAGATGTAGGCGCTCTCTTGGCAGTTTGGTCATCAGATCCCACAATAGCTACCTACCTGCTTCTTCCATAAATAAGATCAAATTTGTGGATAATAACACCTGCCCTGCCTTGCTCCATAAGGGAATTTGTAAGGAACAATTAGTCCAATGGTGTTAAAGTGCTTTTAACATAAATCAAATCAGGGCTTTTTTTTCTCCCAATCTAATGTAACCCTGCCTTAGGGTCATTTTTTTGAGTCAAACTCACAATCTTTCCAAGTGAAAACATTGTCTACATTGCGAGCTGCTGAGTGAGAATATTATTGCATTTATTGTTATGCCCTTTGAATCATTATAATACATAATGTTAGTAACATAAGACAGTTGCCTGAATGGGACCATTGCCATCCCAGAAGGATCACGTGGTTGTTTCCAGCCTGCATTTCAAATTGTTTTGAAAAACTCTTGAGCTTAGTGGGTGAAAACTTGGCACTTTACACTCACTCAAGTAATATTCTTTCCCCACACCTGAATGTAGAACCAGGATTTACCCCCCTGAGCCACACCAGCATCACGTGGTATGGCTCAAATCCAAACAAAAATCAAAACCAGAAAGACCTTTTAACACAGATATAGAGTAATGGTATAGCAAGAGATTTTCATGATCAAAGTCATTCTCTGGTATATGAAAAACAAGGTTTTTATTTTTTCTACTTTCTCTTGTTTACTTCTTGGGTCCTTGAATTACTCCTGATGCTGCTCCAGGGGCCATATGGGATGCCCATCATCTGTACTAACTTTCTAGTCCTAAACATCTTTCCATGAACCTGATTTTAAGAGTTCCTAGATGGTACTGTATAATTTTAAAGATATTAAACTTGTGAGTTTTTACTTGGATCCTGAATACTCCCTCAGGTATGAGTTATCAACTGTTAATTCTAACCCCCTTAGGTACTTGTTGTGTTAGAACATGAATGTTGCAGTACAATGACAGAAGACTGACAAGACTTAACACATGGGCTAAAAGAATGAATAGATGCTCTCTCTCTCCACCCAGAGGCAATTAATCTTCAAATTCGGTGCTGATAAAAGAAAAATCTTTTTCTTGGGGTCAGAGAGATATTACAGTAGGTAATATTTACCTTGCACACAGCTGGCCCAGATACAATCCCCAGCTCTTAGTGTTGTCCCGAACCCTGTGAGAAGTTATTCCTAAGAGTAGTGTCAGGAATGATCCCCGAGAGTAGAGCCAGGTTGATCCCTGGGCACAGCCAGGTGTGGTTCCCGCAAAATAAACCTTTCTTAAACTAATTTTATAGGATTCTATCTGGAGATAACAGAAATTTTAGGCAACTATTCTTGGTAAGGTGAATTTATGGAATAATGTATAATCTATCCTTCCTATCAAACTCACTTTAATTACTTAGGATTTTGCTTCTTAATAATCTAATGTAGAACATTGGTCTTGACTATTAGCTTAACATATCAAATTATGATATCTATAAAGTGGCAGCTAATTTTCAAAATGCTTTTTCTTACTGTATATTGTACATTTTAATAACTTGTCAGCTTGTAAATTAATTTTGAACTATTATGTCATGTCCTATAACCACCAATATTCATTCAATATTTAAAAAATAGAGAAGAAAGTTTTTGATTACCACGATCTTATTTGTTTTGACATTTGAAGAGCCACAAGTGAACTTTTATCGTATTTATGCTCTTAGTTTCACTCTGATCTGGTATACCTGTCTAGGATCTTTTTGTTTCTTTTTATTGACTTTGAGAATGGTGAATGCTTGTCTAGTGCAGATAATTTAGTCTCCTGGATTCTTATTTAACATTAATGACCAGTCCTTTTTTATTTTTCCCATTTATTGAGTAGTTACAATTTTGATTAACAGCAATCTGAAAGTTTGTAACTATTAAATCAAGGAAAATTGGAATTAATGCTTGACTGCAGAAGTAATGGCAGGCTAATGAAACAGATAAGGGCATAATTATAAACTGGGCAGAAGGGCAGTTGTGGTAAGTACTCAGAATCTATAGAAAATTAGTTTAATTAGTGAAGGAACTTTTTGAAAGGCCTTTGAATATTGAATAAATGTATTATTTTATTATCCACAAATATAATATATAATAGCACAGTAAATATTATACATTATATAAGAAAGCACATAATATAGAATATAATATAAAATGGCAATGTGTAGCCTTTTTACTTACACTTTTACTTGATTAATTATGCTACATACAAGGTAAACATTAGAGAAGAAATGTATTCAGCAGAGTATAGAACACCCTAGACACTGAGATAGTTCATTATTAACATGGGATGTTTGTAGTTGTGGTTGTTGCTGTCTCTTACCAGACTCTATACAAATCCTCTGTTCATTTTAAGTTGTTTTCTTTACACATTCTAGATATAAATGTATGCTCACTTAGCTTCTTAAACTGTAGGTTTCTGGACCATGTGACCACTTTTAGAAAAGTTTTTTTGGGAACTTTGGGGTCACACCTGAAAGTGCTTATTATTGACTTGTTCAGGGACCACTCCTGGTGGGCTTGGGAGTCCGTATTTTTTGCCGGGGATCAAACCTGGGTTTGCCATGTGCAATGCAATTGCTCTACCTGCTGTAATATCACTCTAACCCCACTTTTTGAAATTAAAATCTATTATTTATTGTATGTGAATTTTATATTTTTATACATCTACACCAGGGCTATATAAAATTTTCTTTGTTTGGGGGGAGACATAGCACAATGAATAAAACACTAACCTTGCATCCAGTCGACGCAGTTTGATGCATGGCACTCTATAGAGTCCGTAGAGCCTCTCCAGGATTGAGTGATCTTTGAGCCAAGAACAAGGAGTGATAGGAATAAGCGCTGAGAACCATCATGGTAGATCCCCAAACAAACTAAATATATTGGATGAAAAGGAGTTATAATTAGGAAAAGTTTAAGAAAACTCGGTCTTATGAAGTTATGATCCCTCTGTACTTTCTGGCTATTCTGTGAGTTGTCTTCATCTCATTATTTTTCAATAGAGTCCATTCTTGATTGTACTTAGGGGTATCAGGGCCCTCTGCCAATACTCAGGGGTCTTGAGATGAAATGGAGATTCAGGCCTTCACACATACTGCTATTTGAGCTATCTCCATGGTTCCTCTCTTGTTTGTTATTACACCATTTCAGTTTGTGAGGGCTTATTCTTGGATCTGTGATTGGGATCATTCCTGACAGTGCTGGGGAACCATATGCAATATGAGGGAGCATCTAGCTGTATATTATATATACATCTGTATATATACACAGATGTATATATACGTATATATACACACATATATATACACAGATATATATAAAGATATATCTGACGGTATATTAGGCTTGAGTGCCTTAAGCCTATATTATATCCATAGCCCGTGTCAAAGAAACATTCTTTATTGTGCATAAAAGTTTTACATTTGGTAATATTTAATTTCTGTTTTTTATTTCTGTTGAATATGTTTTGGGTATTATATTTAAGAAAAATGCTAATTCCAGGTCTTGAACATTAACTTGTACATTTCTTCTAGGTATCTTGCAATCTTACAGATTAAATGTAGGTTTGGGGCCTATTTAGTTAATTTTATTGGTAGTATGTGGAGATTCAACTTAATTCTTGTACATGTGGATCTTCAGTTATCACAGAACCATTTGTTGAGATATTATACCTTCCCATTTCCATTTCTTGAATTTCATGGCAAAAACAAATGGGATAAATCTGAGGGATTACCTCTGAACCCTCAGTGTGATTCTGCTGATTGGTATTTCTTTCTTTATGAAAGGACAGACTAAAAAAAAGAAAAAATGAAAAATAAAATAAATGAACACATGAAGGGAAAGAACTCAAATGTTTAGATTACTGTACATTTGTGGTTGGTTAAATTTGATTCCCACAGTGGCCCAATAGCCTCCTGTTGATAATAACCACGGGTATCACACATGTCTGGATGTGTTCCTCACATGTTTTATCTGTGTAGCTCACCAGAAACTATATATTACATTGTGGTGCTCTCGTTCTTGATGGCTGTGTTTTCCAACAGCTTCAGTCCTTTAGTTGCTGTGCTCAATTGTGTTTTTACTAGGGGCTTCACTTCTTTGTGTTAGTGCTAACATATATCTTAGTTACAGTGCTCCCAGAGATCATACTTAAGGGTAACCAAACATTATGAACACCATTTAGTTATGGTGGTCACATGTACCCATATACATTGTAGCTGAATATTGCTTGTGACACCAAGGCTCATCAGCAACAGAGCTTTCAGACTCAAGCAACAGAGGTATCAAGATTTGGACTCATGGCCTTTTTCTTGCAAAGGAAGAGCTCTACATCTGTGAACTATCCTCAAGCTCCCACATAGTAAGTTTGACAATTGCCAAGTGTGACTCCTATACATTGGTTCTTTTTCGATTGTTTTTTTCTAATATGGGTTTCCAGAATTTTCTATGGCTTATAGAATCATCTTGCAACTTGCTGCATAAAAAGAAAAGGCAGCTAGATCTAGTTCTGACAAGGAATTTTTGGATTTGCAGAACCATTTTGGTAATTTTGATATCTCTAACAATGTTTTTTTTATAACTAAAACCCAACGACAAACATGCTTGCAATCATGGTGCTTAATAAAGATATTAAAAATACTTGGTCTTACACCTCATGAACAAGGCACATTTTCACAATTATATGAATCTTCAATTATTTATTTTGTGTTTTATAGTTTTGAGTCGTACCACATATTTCCTTTGCTAAATTTGATGTAAGGTATTTATTTTATTTTATGCTACTATACATAGAATTGCTTTTTTTATTTATAGATTTTTTGTTGATACTCTAAAAAACAAAACTAATTTTGATGGACTGTATGGGGGCACACTTTTCTGTACTAATAGTTTACTGCTGATTCTGTGACTCAAATAACTATATAGGATACCAGGGATCAAACCTGAGTAAACTGTTTGCAAGGCAAGCATTTAACCTGCTTTTGCCCCCAAGCTAATTTTTATATGTTGCATTTTCTGAACTCTTTTTCTATAATTCCTTTTTTTCCCCTCCCCATAATTCCTTTTTTTTTTGAGGGGGGGCAGAAACACCTGGCATTGCTCAGGGGTTACTCCTGGATCCATGCTCACAAATAGCTCCTGGCAGGCTCGGGGGGGCATATAGGATGCCGGGATTCAAACCACCGTCCTTCTGCATGCAAGGCAAACTCCTTACCTCATGCAATCTCTCCGGCCCTCTTTTTCAATAATTCTTTTTTTTAATTTTTAATTTTTAGTTATGAGAACAAAGATGCAAAGAAAGAGGACAAGGTAAAGTTATAGTGGAAGGACAATCACCTATAAACAGAATTCTCAGAAGAAATCCCCTTGCTGATACCTTAATTTTGAACTTTCAGCCAAAGAACATTAAGAAAAATAAAACAGAACCCATGTACAATTGCTTTGTTTCTCAAGTCACCAGATTGTAGTACATTATAACAGTTCTTAGCAGTACACAAAGCAATCTAAAGCCATAAAATTATGTAACTCAACACTGAAGCCATAGTATTTTTTTACATTTGCATGCACATGCATATTATTTTAAGTTAACCTCAAAAGTTTAAGTGTGTTTTTGTAAGGATTAGAGTCAAAGGAGCACAGTAAAAACGGTGTTAGAGTTGCAATTATTGTTTGCATAGGCCCACCAAAACATGGGGGACATGGAAAGGAAAAGCCTTGGCCTAAGTACAAGGAGACCCTACCCCTGAAGTTTCCTGGCATACAACAAACTCTAGGCTCCAGGCAAACTAGTTTGTCCAATACAAGTCATTGTCTGTAGTGCCAATACACTTATTTTTCACACAGTCTCTGTTGTTGGTATCATGTTTCTATATTAATGATCCTGGAATCTGTATATCCTACATTGAAGTCAGGATGGTGTGGAGCATCATCTAGTTTCACCTCACAATTAAAGGACAATGCAGAGAGCCCTGTCCTGTAAGCAGGTCGTTGTTGTTGTCAAGTCTTCTTAGTGTTAAGGTAAGTCTCTTTTGAGCAGGTCAGTCAGAGCAGTGGTAGGGTCTTCCCTAGTAGGTGATGTTATAAACAACTTTGGATGTTTCATAGATAGCTTCCCTGGTTCAGAGGTGAATGAAGAACACCCATTCTTCTGAGGCCTGTGCCAGGTCATTATGTCAATGTTCAGGGTGTAAGGTCCAATTGCACTACAAGATTTGTGTGTTCCTATCCCTATTAGATAAGAACTTATTTGTATGTATAGTATTTTCCCATTTTAATGTGCCTATGCAAACAAGGAACAATGCCACGTGTAGTTATCGGCTCATATGGGGGCCGCAAGAACAAGTCCAACAATCCGCATGACATGGTTCAAACATAAGCATTAAACTGAGGGACTCTTTCACCAAAATTCCTTATTGAACAGTTCACAAAGAGAAGAAAAGATAAAAAGCGGGTAAAATCATCACTGTATAAGAGAATATTTAGTAAGAGTTATAGCTGTCAAAGAAAATACACATAAAATATTCAAAAGACATATGTGTCCATTTTATGTCTTTTGAAATAGTTGGGGGTTGTTAAATCCAGTGCACCACTTTGGTCTGTGATTAGGACTGTGCAGTACTGAACTTACAAAGGGTAAATGTGGGGTACTGATGATTGGGGGTGGTGGTGAGAGACTTAAGGAGTAAAAATGAGATTTCTCGGGATGTACGAAAGGGCAGAATACAAGATGGACATTCTGCATACACAAAACATACCTTAAGGATAGGGAATACAATTAATATATACTGTGTGGTTTTCAACATCTAGACTAGTAAGAAATTGCCGGTGACTGCCTTAGTGCAACCGAGCAACTCTCAGCACCCCTCAAGTTAGGACCCACCATTTCTGGCCACCTGGGCTGGCCCCATGGAAGGCCTGGAGGCCAGGGGCAGAAGAGTGGATGGCTGGGGGCCTACCAAGGCTCCCAGCACCCCCAAGCTAGGGAAAAAGCCTTCTACCTGGTGTCTCCCCAAACCCCATGTCGGCTAGAGCTAGCCTCCAGATCCAGAAAGCCTTTTCTATAATTCTTAAAAAATTAATCACCAGTATATGAAGCTTACCACAAAGATTGGTTAATGCAGTTAGAGAAATAACTACACTAACAACTATAATGACAATGGTAGTGAGTGAGAGAGATAGAATGCCTGTCTTAAATACAGGCAGGAGTGTGGGGAGGAGGGAGATGAGAGGCAGTGGTGGTGGGAAGGTTGCACTGGTGAAGGGGGGTGTATTTTTATCTTTATTTAAACATCTTGATTACAAATATGATTGTGATTAGGTTTCAGTCATGTAAAGAACACCCCCTTCACCAGTACAACATTCCTACCACCAGTGTCGCAAATCTCCCTCCATCCCACCCCACCCCCACCTGTACTCTGGACAGGCTTTCCAGTTCCCTCATTCATTCACATGGTTATGGAAGTTCTCAGGTAGTTATTTCTCTAACTGCACTCACCACTCTTTCTGGTGAGCTTCATAAAGTGAGCTGGAAGTTCCAGCCCTCCTCTCATTGTCTCTGAGGATAGTTGCAAAAGTGACTGTTATTTTTCTTAAAACCCATAGATGAGTGAGACTATTCTGCGTCTCTCTCTCCCTCTGACTTATTTCATTCAGCATGATAGATTCCATGTACATCCATGTATAGGAAAATTTCATGACTTCATTTCTCCCAACGGCTGCATAATATTCCATTGTGTATATGTACCACAGTTTCTTTAGCCATTCATCTATTGAAGGGCATCTTGGTTGTTTCCAGAGTCTGGCTATTGTGAATAGTGCTGCAATAAATATAGGTGTGAGGAAAGGATTTTTGTATTGTATTTTTGTGTTCCTAGGGTATATCCCTAGGAATAGAATAGCTGGGTCGAATGGAAGCTCGATTTCCAATTTTTGGAGGAATCTCCATATCGCTTTCCATAGAGGTTGGACTGGACGGCATTCCCACCAGCAGTGGATAAGAGTTCCTTTTTCTCCACATCTCTGCCATCACTGATTGTTTTCATTCTTTGTGATGTGTACCAATCTCTGTGGAGTGAGATGGTATCTCATCATTGTTTTGATTTGCATCTCCTTGATGATTAGTGATGAGGAACATTTTTTAAGTACCTTTTGGCCTTTTGTATTTCTTTTATATCAAAGTGTCTGTTCATTTTTTCCCCATTTTTTGATGGGATTAGATGCTTTATTTCTTGTAAAGTTCTGTCAGTGCCCAAAACAGCATGGTATTGGAATAAAGACAGACCCTCAAATCAGTGGAATAGGCTTGAGTTCTCAGAGAATATTCCCCAGATATACAAGCACCTAATTTTTGACAAAGGAGCAAGAAATCCTAAGTGGAGCATGGAAAACCTCTTCAACAAATGGTGCTGGCATAATTGGTTAGCCACTTGGAAAAAAGCGAACATAGACCCCCAGTTAACATCATGTACGAACGTAAAATCCAAATGGATTAAAGACCTTGATATCAGACCGGATACCATAAGGTATATAGAAAAACACATAGGTAAAACACTCCATGAGATTGAGACTAAAGGCATCTTCAGGGAGGAAACTGCACTTTCCAAACAAGTGGAAACAGAGATAAACAGATGGGAATACATTAAGCTGAGAAGCTTCTGCACCTCAAAAGATATAGTGTCCAGAATACAAGAGCCACCCACCATGTGGGAGAAATTGTTCACCCAATACCCATCAGATAGGGGGGTGTAATTTTTATGACTAAAACCCAACTACAAACATGTTTTTATTTATGATGCTTAAATAAATCATTTAAAAGAGGGAAAATAATCACCATAAATTATACTTAGAAAGTTATTCATTATTAAGTTTCAGGCATCTAATGTTTCATCACCAATCCCTTCACTCATATCCGTTTTCCTCCACCAAAGTCCCCAGTTCTCTTCTCATCCCTCAGTCTGCCTCTAGAGTTGACATTTTCCCCCTTCCCCATCATCCTAGCATTTCCTTCCCTAATATATGACTCCCTCCAATCAAGTGACAAGATTCCTACTGAAGAGCAGTACACATGTTATTTGTTTCTATTGCATTTTACTTTGTTGTTCCCTTACAACATTTTTAAAATTTATTTATTTAAAAAATGTATCATAGTTGACATAGCTGATCATAATACATTTGTTTCGAGATTACAGAAAGCAAAGTTATCAAGAAATATAAAGAAAATAGAAAATCTATAAAAAAGAAAAAAGAAATTGGAAAAAGAAAAGGAGAGTTCATTAGAAGTTATATTTGTGAAAATTATTGTAGCACCAATAAAGTCGTTAATACAATAGCAGAAGCCATAGTACGCTCTTTTTTTTTTAAGACGTTAGATGCACTGAAAAGAAAAAAGAAGTGTGTGGGGGGGCAGTTGTTGTTTGCATAGGCACAGCAAAATATGGAAGAAATTGGAAGGAAAAACCTTTGGCCTAAAAACAGGAGACCTCACCCCTGAAGTATTTTGGCATAAAACCAACTCCAGGCTCCAGGCATACTAGGTTGTCCAACCCCTTAGACATCTTCTGTGTTCCCAGTAACAGTTCTTCACCATCACAGTTGTTGCCATTGGGTTTCTGTAGTTATAGATTCTGGTTTCTGTGCCGGTCCTAAGTCGAAGGCCAGGTGCTGTATAGTGTCTTCTGGTTTCATTCACCATTAGGTAGCATTGCAGAAATCCTGCCCTAAAAGCAGACTATTGCTGTTCCTACATTGCCATGGTGTCATAAGTACCCTCTTTGGAGTAAGTCAGTGCCATGGTGGTAGTGGAGCCTTCTTTGTTAGAGTTCTTATTCCTGGTGATGGTATAGGAAACCATGTCTAATATCCACAAAGGGTGTCCCATCGACCGAATTCTAAGCCAAGTCACCATGCCAGATGTTCAGGGTGTAAGGTCACTGCAGTATAAAATGTTGGAACAAGTCCAAATAGTTTTTATGAAGTTAACATCACCTTGATACCAAAATCAGACAGAGATGCTGCCAAAAAAGAAAATTACAGACCAGTATCCCTGATGAACACAGATGCAAAGATCCTCAACAAAATCCTAGCAAATAGGATCCAATGCCTCATCAAAAAGGTCATTCATCACGACCAAGTAGGTTTTATCCTAGGAATGCAAGGATAGTTTAACATCCATAAATCAATCAACATAATACACTATATAAACAAAAATAAAAATAAAAGTTATATGATCATATCAATAGATGCATAAAAAGCATTCAATAAGTTCCAACACCCATTCTTGATTAAAAAAAAACCCTCACCAAGATGGAAATGAAAGAAATTTTTCTCAGTATAGTCAAGGCCATCTACCACAAGCCAATGGCAAACATTATTTTCAATGGAGATAAAGTAAAAGCCTTTTCTCTAAAATCTTGTATAAGACAAGGTTGCCCTTTCTCACCACTCCTATTCAACATAGCACTGGAAATACTTGCCCTAGTGATTAGGCAAAAAAAAAAAGATATCAAGGACATCCAGATAAGAAAGGAATAAGTCAAGCTCTCACCGTTTGCAGATGACATGATACTATAAACCCTAAAAGAAAACCCTAAAGACTCTGCCAAAAAAGCTTCTAGAAACAATAGATTCACATAGCAAAGTGACAGGTTACAAAATTAATGCGCAATAAGTCAATTGCCTTCTTTTACACTTATAATGATAGAGAAGAAGTGTACATGAAAAAAATACCATTCATGTTAGTGCCCCACAAACTCAAATATCTTGGAGTCAACTTAACTAAAGACCTAAACAAAGTAAATTGCAAAAGCCTGCTTCAAGAAATAAGAGAGGACACAAGAAAATGGAGACTCATACCCTGCTCATGGATAGGCAGGACTAATATAATTAAAATGGCAACACACCCCCAAAGCATTGCACTGATTTAATGCAATTCCTGTAAAAATAACCATGACATTCTTCAAAGAATTGGATCAAACACTCCTGAAATTCATTGGAATCTAATAAACACCCACGAATAGCTAAAGAAATCCTGGGGGAAAGGAATATGGGAGGCATATTTCTCCCCAATTTAAACTGTACTACAAAGCAATAGTTATTAAAACAGGATGGTATTGAAATAAAGATAGACCCTCAGATCAGAGGAATAGATTTGAGTACTCAGAGAATGTTCCCCAGTTATAAAATCAACTGATTGTAAGGGGCAAGAAATCCAAAATGGAGCAAGGATAGCCTCTTTAACAAGTGGTGCTGGCACAACTGATTAGCCACTTGCATAAAAAGAAACTCAGACCCCCCCCCATCTAGCGCCATGCAAAAAGGTCAAATCCAAATGAATTAAAGACCTTGATATCAGGCCTAAAACCATAAGGTATAATAGAACAACACGTAGGTAAAACACTCCATGACATTGAGACTAAAGGCATCTTCAAGGACAAAACAGCACTCTCCAAACAAGTGGAAGCAGAGACAAAACAGATGGCACTATATTAGGCTGAGAAGCTTCTGCATCTCAAAGGAAATAATGCGTAGAATACAAAAGCCACCCACAGAATGGGAGAAATTATTCACCTAATACCCATCAGATAAGGGGCTAATATCCAAAATATACAAGATACTAACTGAACTTAAGAAAAAAAATCTAACTCCATCAAAAAATAGGGAGAAGAAATGAACAGACACTTCCTCAAAGAAGAAACACAAATGGTCAAAAGACACATGAAATAAATGCTCCATGTCACTCATCACCAGGAAGATGCAAATCAAAACAACAATGAGGTACCATCTCACACCACAGAGACTGGCACACATCACAAAGACCAAGAACAATCAGTGCTGGCGGGGATGTGGAGAGAGAAACTCTCATTCACTGCTGGTGGGGATGTCGTGTAGTCCAGCCCTTTTAGAAAACAATATGGAGATTCCTCAAAAAAACCTGGAAATTGAGCTCCCATATGATCCAGCTAAACCACTTCTAAGGATATACCTTAGGAACACAAAAATACAATTCAAAAATCCCTTCCTCACATCTGTATTCATTGTCGCGCTATTTACAATAAATAGCCAGACTCTGGAAACAACCAAGAAGCCCTTCAAGAGATGAATGGCTAAAGAAACTGTGGTACATATACACAATGGAATATTATGCAGATATCAGGAGAAGTGAAATCATGAAGTTTTCCTATAGTAAATGTACTTCGAATCTATTATGCTGAATGAAATAAGTCAGAGGCAGAGAGATAGACACAGAATAGTTTCACTGATCTATGCATTTTAAGAAAAAATAAGGACATTATTGTAAAAGTTCCCCAATACAATAAAGATGAGGGTCTGAAGGACCAGCTCACAATATGAAGCTCACCACAAAGAATAGTGGTGCTGTTAGAGAAATAGCTAGACTAACAACTATCATGAGAATCTTAATGAGTGATAGAAATAGAATGCCTTTCTCAAATACAGACAAGGGTTGGGAAGGAGGGGGGAGGAGGAAGAGTGGTGGGAATGTTGCACTGGTGAAGGGGGTGTTTTCTTTATAACTGAAACACAACTACAATCATGCTTGTAATCATGGTGCTTTAATAAATATTCTATATATTAAGAATTGTGAATGGAGTGATTATTAAATATCTTTCCTATTCTATTATTTATGTACAGGAAAGCCATGAATTTTTACTTTTGCTTTTTTGGGACCACAAATGGCAGTACTTAGGGCTAACTTCTGGTTCTGGCTCAGTGCTCAGGGATAAGTCCTGGTAGACTCAGGGGACCATATGGGTTCTGAAGATAGAACCTGGGTCAGCTATCTGTAATACAAACCTCCTAGACCCTTTTTGTGTTAATTTTGTAGACTGCTGCTTTACTTTACAAATCTATTGTTTCCAGGAGCTCTTATGGTAGAGCTTTTTGAATGTTCTAAATGTTCTATCATGTCATCTGCCAGTAGTGAAATCATGACTTCTTCCTTTCCTCTCTGGATGTCCTGAATATATTTCTCTTGTTTAACTGATATGGCAAATACTTCTAATACTGTATTGAATAAAAGTAGTGAGAGTGAATAAATATTTACTCCCTATTGAGTAAAATGTTTGTTGTGGTCTTGTGGAAAATGCCTTTATTGAAAAAAATTTCTTCAAATTTTATTTTGTTAAGAGATTTTATAATGAATAGCTGATGGATCTTGTAAAATGCTTTCTTTGCATCTATTGATATAATCATGTTTTTTATTTTTATTGATATAGTGTTTTATGTTGATTGACTTTAGATGTTAAACCATCCTTGCATCCTTGGAATGAATCCCACTTTGTCATGGTGTATGATCTTTTTGATGAATTTTTGTATTCAATTTGCTATTATATTGTTGAGAATCTTTGCATCCGTGTATATCAATGATATTTTCTGTAATTATCTTTTTCATAGTGTTTCTGCTTTTGGAATTAGGGTGCAGAATGAATGTAATTTGATAATTCTGCTATTGATATTAGGATAATTTTCTTTGTTGATCTTGCTGCTTAAAGTATTCTTTCTATCTATGGTTTTCGTCATTCTGATTAGGTTTTATCTTGGAATATCTTTATTTGGCTCTTGTTTATCTGATACTTTTAAGGCCTCTTAAATCCGGATACATGCACTGTTTAACTCTGGGGACTTCTCAGCAGTGATTTATTTATTGCTTCTACATAAGAAATTCCTTCCTAGTCTTCTGGGACCCCAGTGGGTTTTATGTTTTTCCTCTTTTATTCTCCTCAGAGTTCTCGTCTCTACTATTCATTTACTTTAAGACAATTTTTCTTTTCTTTCTTTTTTTGGTTTTTTTTTTTTTTTTTGGTTTTTGGGCCACACCTGGCGGTGCTCAGGGGTTACTCCTGGCTGTCTGCTCAGAAATAGCTCCTGGCAGGCACGGGGGACCATATGGGACACCGGGATTCGAACCAACCACCTTTGGTCCTGGATCGGCTGCTTGCAAGGCAAACACTGCTGTGCTATCTCTCCGGGCCCTAAGACAATTTTTCTATTTTTGCTGTTGTCTACAAGTTTTCTGTATCTCATCTTGGAACTTGCCGATGTTTGTCTTCATCAGGTATTACTGTGCTAGTCAGGCGGCCCTCCAGTGATTTTCTCAATTTCACCTCCCAAGTTTTCATTTCAACCATTTCTACTTTTAGTTTCCTCCTTTCTGCTTTGATATACACTTGTCTTTATTAGCTGTCTCTTCCATTGTTTCTTTGAGCTCCTTAAATATCTGCATAATTTCCTTTCCACAGTCCTTATCAGAGAGGTTATGTAGCCAGTTATTATTGGTTGCGTCTTCAGGGTTACCATTTTCTCTATGATGGGGTTCTGCATTGCTTTTCCTTTGTGACTTTTGCAGTCTAGAGGTACTCTTTGTGTGTTGTTGTGTGGCTAGGTTAGTAGAGTTAGGTTGTTCTTGTATACTCATAGTAAGATCTGAAGGAGTGAAGACATGTGGACACATTTTGGGGGTTCCTGACCAAAGGAACAAAATAATGATTCTGAGTAACAAACAGGACCCTGATACCAAGATGTCACAATTTCTTGGGACCAGGGCTGTGTAAAGCTGTGGTGACTTGCAACTTTCCCCTTTTCCTTTATGGAGAGGATGATCTAAACTCCAATTTTTGCCCTAATAAATTTTCTAATAAAATTTTTAGTATTTTCTATATGAAACATTATGTAATATATAAACAAAAATTGTTTTGCTACTTCATTTTCAATGTGCATGATTTTTTTTGTTATTGTTGTTGTTGTTTGTGGGCCACATCCTGTGATGCTCAAATATTACTCTGGCTCTGTTTTTATAAATCACTCCTGGAAGGGTGCAAGAGAACACTTGGGGTGCCATGGATCAAATCTGAGTCTGCAACACATAAGGGAAATGTCCTACCTGTAGTACTATCTCTCTAATAAAGTCTTTTATTGATTTTCCCTGTAATTTCAATCTCTGTCTTGAGTTTCCTGTAAAATATTTAAAAATAGAAGTGACATAAGTAGTATCCTTCACTTGCTACTGTTCTTACTGGGAAGGGCTGTATTTAGAATTTTGTAATTGCCTATGAAGCTAGTTCTAAGTTGTTTTTTTTTAATAGAGAAGCCTTATCAGCTTAAAAATGTCAGCTGAATTTATCTGAGGGTCTGTTGAGAGTTTGCCAATTCCTTTCACTACTATATATATTTATATATTGGTATGAGCATTTTTAATATCTTCACATGGTCTATTATTAATTACATTGATCTATGTTTATATATTAAACAAATTAGAATGTCTTGGATAAATGCACTTTTGTCTTATAGTAGAAATATTTTACATACTGTTGCTAAGTTTGCTTAATAATATTAGTTGAGGATTTTTTCATCTGTCTATATCAGATGATAAGGAATATTAGTCTGCAGTTTCTAATGGTGCATTTGTCTGGTTTCAGTGATTGTAATAATTCCACCTTAAATTAGCTATCAAGTATTATATCAACTTATATTTTCATAGAATTTGTGAAGGCTTGATGTTAATTTTTCTTTAGGCCTATGGTAAATTCATCAGTGATGCAATGAACCTGGTTTTACTTTTTCATATTACTAATTCAGTGTCTTCACTTTGAAATAAGTTTCTTCAGATTTTCTGCTTATACTTTAATTGAATTACCTTGAGATAATTACAAAATTGTTCATGATTGAGTTAAAGTCATACAATATCCAAGACCCATCACCAGTGTACAGTCCCCACCACAAATGTTCTCAGTTTTCCTCCCACCCTCTTGCCTGACCCTGTGACAGACATTCTCTCTTTTTATTTTTCTTTTAGACACTGTAGTTTACAATACTATTACTAAAGGAATATTATGCATATCACTTTACCTCCTTTAGCACCTATTTCTTGTTCATAATGCTAGTTTCCAACTATCATTGTCATAATGGACCCTTCTATGCCTGCCGTCTTCTTTATTGTCTTGGGAAGTATTACCATACTATCTTGTCTTATTTTTTATTTTGGTTTTGGGGTCACACCCGACCCTCAGGGGTTACTTCTGGCTCTGGACCCAGAAGTCATTCCTGGCAGGTTCAGGGGACCATATGGAATTCTGGGATTTGAACTGCGGTCTCTCCTGTGTTGACTGCTTGTAAGGCAGCCTTATTGCTGTGCTATCGCTCTGGCCCTATCGTTTTTTTTTAATATCCCACAAATGAGTGTGATCATTCTGTCTGCCCTCTCTCAGACATAATTTGTTTAGCACGATACTCTCCATATCCATTCATGTAAGCAAATTTTATTATTTTGATTTTATTACCAGCTGCATAGTATTCCATTGTATAGAGTGCCATAGTTTCTTTATCCAACCATCTGTTCTTGGGCATGTGAGTTGTTTCCAAATTCTGGATATTGTGAATAGTTCTGCAATGAACATAGAGATTAGAGGTCTTTTCTGAATTATGTTTTTGGTTCCCTAGATTATATTCTGAGGAGTGGTATTTCTAGGTAACATGGGAATGCAATTTTTTTTAAGAATATCCCTACAGCTTTCTAAAAAGGCTGTAGCAGTCTGACATTCCCACCATCAGTGAATGAGAGTCCCTTTCTCCTATATCCAAGCTAGCATTGGTTGTTCTTTTTTAATGTGTGTCAATTTTTGCAGTGTGAGATATCTCGTTGTTTTGATTTGCATTTATATTTATATTTGTTATATATTATATATTTATATATATTTGTTATATATGTGTTATATATATTTGTTATATATTATATTTATATTTGAATTTTAATCATCTATAAATGCCTCTTCAGCAAGTGGTGTTAGGAAAACTAGTCAACTACATGACATGCAAAAAAGTGAACTCAGATCTCTCTTTAACACTGCACAAAAGCCAACTCAAAATGGATTAAAGGACTTGATATCATACCTGATACCATAAGATACATTGAGAAAAACGTAGGCAGAACATTCCATAACATTGAAACTAAGAGCATCTTCAGGAATGAAAATCACTGACCCAACCAGTTGAAGTAAGATCAACAGAAAGGGTTTGTTTATTCTTGGCTCTACAGTCAGGAATCACTCCTAGTGGAATTCAGGGGACCATATGGATTTCCAGGTTTCAAATCGTGGTCAGATATATGAAAAACTAGCATTCTACCTATTGTACTATTTCTCCAGACACCTAAAATCTTTTCATGAGCCTAAAGAAAATCTTTTCATGAGCCTAAAGTAATACTAAAGTTCTTGTTCTTATTAAGTAATGCTCAATTGAACAATGATTTAAAAAAATGAAAACTTAATGAGAATTTATCATTCTCAGAACAAACCTAGAAGTAAAGTAAGACTGTTTAATGTAATTGGTATTGCGATTTACTATGCCATTTACTTTCCTTTTGGTTGTGATTATCTCTTAAGTCTTAGCAACATGAAAGTAGCTGCTAATATACTATTTAAATAATGACAAAGAACTAAAGAAGTTAAATTAAAAGCTTAGGGACACAATTATTTACTACCATAGCAGAACATCACAGTCTCTCTGACTACACTTCCCAATTTTTACTCATCTCTTTTCACCAGGTGAGCTCATTTTCCAATCTTATATAACAGCATTTTGCTACCGTTACCCTAAACAAAGGATATTCCTCCCCAATATTTGCAGCTCAGAGCTCCCACCTTAATTTAAGTTCCAATATAACCACTTGTCTTCTGCCTATTGGATCTTTACTTGAAAGTACTGATCACACCTCACTTTCAATTTACTTTCATCTGTCTTCTTCCTACAACTAACTTCCTTTATCTGATCAGAGAACCATTGATTCAAGCAAAAATCAAGGAATATGATTGGCCATTTCTCTACTTTTTATGTCTCCCTGCACACTCATCTAGTTGATCACCAGATCCTGTTAATTCTTTCTTCTAATGTTTTCTCAGATGTTCATTTATTCCCGTTTATTTATTTCATTACATCCTTTCTCACTGAACAGGTTCAATACCCTGGAAATTGGCCCTTTTGCATCTGTCCTTTTTATTCTTCCCACTCTGCAATAATTTCTTTTCCATAGAGTGACATAATCTTATTTGCATGTTTTAACCTTTGAATAGAAATGAATAATACTAAAACAAAGCTCAACTCTGTAGCATTCCATAACCTGGAATGTTTAATCCAACGGCAAGCCCCTTTGTGCTTCCCTAGTGCCCTGTGACCAGTTACCATCTCAGAATACACTGGACTGAAAATTGCCAGTTTATATCTTTCCTTGACATTTTCCTTGATATCTTTCCCTTTCTAGACTGAAGACTTTGAAGAACAGTAACTGGGCTTATCTTGTGTTTTCAGTGCCAAACTCAGTTTCAAAACATTTTTATTCAATAAGGTAACTCCTAAAGTAACGTAACCATCTGTGTTTCTACATATGATATTGACTTGGACCAAATAGTCTTTAGAAATCCATCCATTAGTGGCAGGGTTTTGTATGCAATTGATTGATGCTTTTGAATTGTTTGAAGTTATTAGTGATTGGGCAAGAAATAAGCTGAAAGATATTTTGCTTTTATCAGCAAAAGGACTAACTGTTGGGCCCCAATCAACAGTTCAGAGTTTGGTTAATGTGGAAATTTGTATATTTGATAGAGTGTGGAATCTTTTGAGTTCAATATGAAGGCAGTGTGTCACACCTTCCTTGTTGAGTAGCAGAATGGAACAGAAAAAATATCCCTTTGTTTTGTTCTAAGTAAGATATTCAACTCTGCCAAAAAAATTGGACTTAGTCATGAAAGGAGGAAGGAAAGGACAAAATTTAAAAAATCTCTATCAACTGTGTGGGAATTTTCTATTGTACACTTTTTTAAAATCAGCATCTAGTTATGTAATTCAAGTTGCAAAAAATTAAACCTTTTCCCCTAAAACTATATTTTGACTGTGCTAGTGAAATCTTATGGATGGAATATGGCAATGTGAGGAAATGACAAGAGACAAATTATGTCAGTTGCAGTGATCAAGGTTGCATTACCTTGTCACTAAATAGAAAGCTGCAAGATCGAGTGTATATGGTATATTTTCATACACAAAATAAATGAAAATTAAATCAATTATCAGAATAATTCAAGTCCCAATTCCCCAAGGTTTTCTTCAATTAGATAATTGATGCAATTAGGTGAAAGGTTTTGGGGTAGAATTTTCTGGTCTGAATTACCTCAAATTACTTTAATTCTCCACTTCACTTTGATTATGTAGACCCAGCTCATTCCTGAGTGTAAGTGAATTTAACTGTTACATTGCTAGTTCAGATAATTCCTTATGATTTGGCTATTTTTTTCTCCAATAAAATGTACCTTGAAAAATACCATAAGCTAACTTCATTAACAAAGTCTCTGATTTTCAAAAAAACTCAGCGAAACTGGATAGGAATATATCTTAAATATACAATAGGAAATAATTATTCAAAAGGAGTCTTTTAATGAAAACTCTTCAGGAATGGATCTTACTGCCTCTAATATTTTATTCTTTTGATTGGAGTAGCTAGACTTTGTAACAAGGTTGAATCTAGAGAGATAATATACATTTTCTGTAAACTTGGTCTTTTTTATATTGATAAGAATGTATTGCATTGTGGAAAACAGAGTGATAATTTGTAAGCTCAGATGATTACTATTGTCAACCAACTAAATACAGATGTCAAATAGAGCGTTCCCTAGCAGAGGATTCTGAAAAGTGATGTGTCTTCAGGTCAGAGTCTACTGGATTAAAATTGTACAAAAATAATGACTTGATTAACTTACTTGTAGTTTTCTCAGTTCTTCTTGCAATATTGTATCAGATTGTTGATATGGAGGGAAGAGAGAAGAGGTAAAGTGTTGTAAGGTGTTGTATCCCAGGGCAAAGGCTTAAATAATGCAAAAAAGATAAGTGACTCTGAGACTATTTATTGTGGCATAAAAGAGTCCAGTAAAAGACACCATTAGATTCTTCATTAAAAAAGTAATAGTGGGGGCTGGCGTGGTGGGGCTGGAGGTAAGGTGTCTGCCTGCCAGCGCTAGCCTAGGACGGTCCAAGGTTCGATCCCCTGGCGTCCCATATGGTCCCCCAAGCCAGGAGCGACTTCTGAGCGCATAGCCAGGAATAATCCCTGAGTGTCACCGGGTGTGGCCCAAAAACCATAAAAAAGTAATAGTGATCCAATTACATTGTCATAATTAAATTATCAAAAGTTAAATTGTTGAAAAAATCTTTTTAGGGGAAAAATACAAAGTCACCTCTATCAAGATTTCATTATGCTTCTAAGAAGAAAGCCAATAGGCAAGGAGAGATTAGAATGACATATTTGCTTACTGAAAGGAAAACTTCCAGTGAAGAATATTTTACCCTGTAAAATTATCACTCAAAAAAGATAAAAGCTTTTTCAAACAAATAAATGTTTACCATCAGCAGATGTATATAAGAAGTGTGGCAAGGAATTCTGCATGTAAAGAACAAATGAACACAAGACCTTCAGCAAATTAATAAATCATAATGTATTAGCAGTTGTATAAACACAGTGATGTAAGATAACAAAATATAAGAAGAAAAGACAGAATATGTATAAACAAATGACAGTTAGTGGATTTCAAAACAAAAGATTATTTTGAATATAGTAACTTTATTACATATCTCACACAAACAAAATCTGGAGCAGAGGTATTTAGAAGAAATGGAATGACTCACCAGAGAAAAATCACTTAAATGAAAAGGTAGAAAAAAAAAACAAATGTAGAAAAAAACCCACACAACCAAACAGAGAAATATAAAGCACCAGAAAACAAAGTATAAACTGGCAAGGGAAACAAACAATGGGTTTACATAAAATTAAATAGCTTTTAAACTGCCAGAGAAATAATAAAGAGCACTTGGTACATTGGTACATGCCTCAGATGTTAACTGACATTAACTTTCTTCTCAGTGTCACATGGTCTCCTGAGCATTATTAATTCAACCCTGAACCCCACCCCCCAGAATCACCAAGTATAACCCTGGAGGTCATTGGGCATTATTGAGGTGGCCCCAATAATAAACTGCATGGCATAGCCAGAGCACACTGCATTCTCAGACCCTCTCTGGCTGGCCATGAATCAACAAGAAAAACCTTCACATCTCCTCAGTATCCTTCCAAAAGCTTGTATGCAATGACATAAACTACCACAAAAAATAAAGAAAATAAACAGGCAGTCTAGCAACTGGGTGTAGTTATATATACACAGTCTACATGCAACAAGAGATCGATAGCCAAAAGAAACAGAGGATCAAAGAGACATAACAGTGGGTAGGATGTTTGCCTTGCATAAGAGCCAAATCAGGTCCCATTTCTGGCACCATATATGCTACCCAGGTATCAGGTGCCTGAGCACATTCAAACTTTGCCCCAAAACCAAAAAGGAAAAGAAAAGAAAGCAATATATAAAAACTCACATAACTCGTGAACAAAAGAGGAAACAACTTAATTTTTAAAATGGACAAAAATTGTTCTGGAGAGCTAGTACAGTAGATAACGTGCTTGGCTTGCATGTGGATGACCTGGCTTAGATCCTCAGCATCCCATGATTACCTGTGAGCCACTAATAGTACTTCTCATGTGCAGAGCCAAGAATAAACTCTTTTTTTTTTTTTTTGGTTTTTCAGGCCACACCCGTTTGATGCTCAGGGGTTACTCCTGCCTAAGCGCTCAGTAATTGCCCCTGGCTTGGGGGGACTATATGGGACGCCGGGGGATTGAACCGTAGTCCTGATCCTTGGCTAGCGCTTGCAAGGTAGACACCTTACCTCTAGCGCCACCTCGCCGGCCCCAAGAATAAACTCTTAACAGCACAGGGTGTGACCCCTCACCTCCAAAATAAAGGACAAAAGATCTACATAGATATTTCTCTAAAGAATATATATAGACCCACAGATTCATGAAAATGTTCATCGTCATGACTGGTTATCAGGAGAATGATATTCAAACCATAATAAAACATCAACTCATGAGGGAAAATGAACTTATCAAAAGACCAGAATCAACAAACATTGGCAAGTATTTGGAGAAAAAGGAGCTTGGTATGCTGCTGATGGGAATGTTGATTGATTCATCATCTATAAGGAATAATATAGAGATTCCTGTAAAAACGAAAATACTATGTGATCCAGCAATTCCACCTCTAGGTTCTTTATCTGAAGGATATAGAAAGCATGAATTTAAAGATATATGTACCCCTCTTTTTACAGCAATTTTCACATTAGCTAAAAGTGTAGAATCAATCTAAATTCCCACCAACAGATGACTGAATAAAGAAATTGTGATATACAATGGAACATTATACTACAAAAGAATAAAGTCATGCAATGTGCAGCAACATGGATGCAACAAGAGAATCTCATGCTAAGTGAAGTCAATCAGAAGGAAAGAGACAGATTCAAAATGATCACTTTCACATGTGTATCTTAAAGATACATATCAAGGTAGCAACAAAGAGTCAAAGTAAACACAATGGGAGAACTGATCCACACAACTGAGTTGATTGGGGCTGGGAATGAAAGGGAGGGGCACCAAGGTTCCTGTGGGAGAGAGGTGGGTTACTGGTGATGGGTGTGGTGTTCGAATTATATGCATGGGAAATCATCATTGATCATATTGTACCTCACAGAATTTTGACCAATAAATAAATAATAAACCAAAAGTGAAGTAAAAATCTTTTGTTATAGGTGATGATAAATTTTCCAGCTTGGCATTTGCTTTGGCTATGGTGTTCATGTTATATTGGTGTCTTTCATTCTTATGCTTTCATTTCTGTCAGTCAATTTCAACTTCTGCCTTTTATGTCATCTTTGGAAAAGGATTTTGTATTGCAAGATTGTAAAAATAATCACCTAAAAGTTCTCCAAGTGCTTTTAGTGTGTTTTCAAACATCTTTTAAATTAGGTGAAAATTATTTTGATTGAAGCCATCACATAAGATTTAATTCAATTTTCCCTAGTCATTTTGTTTAAGTGCCATTTATTGAAAAGTTAGTCTTATCCCTCCGGTTTTATTTATAGTTTGCCTGTCTGTGAAAATAAAAGGGTTACTTGTTTTAACTTTTAGAGGGATACCAGTTTTCTAATTTTTATTTTATTATAAAAGTTATCTTTTATTAATACTAAGACAAAATATGTAATCTCACACACTGGTAACCCAACACTGGACAGAATTTCTTAAACAATTAAATAATCTAAGAATTCATGGGAGGGAAAATTAAGTTTTTTTAAATTTAAAGAAATGTGGTTCAAAAATTATTGATACTTGAGTTTTAGGTATGTAATATTTTAATACTAATCATATCAGTATCAACTTCCATCACTAGTGCTCTCATATTTTATCTTTCCTCACCCCATACCAAATTTTCCTACTTTAATAGGCACAATAAAATTTAGTGGTTTTTAGCGTAGATTACATGGTTTCAGTATTGTTGAGTCTGTGCTTTGGGTGTAGAGCTAGACCACTCTCCCATATCTCTAATAAAACCAAAGTCCAGACACCTTTCCATTACTACGTCCCTTTCTCATTTTCTTCCTGAGTTGATATCTTTTTTTTCCTCTGTCATTCTCCCTAGGGTCTGGGCTCAATGGTGATCTAGGTATCCCCCTTTACTGCATTACATTTCCTAATACAATTATTTTGTGATCCACAGATAAGTGAGATCATCTGATGGTTGTCCTTCTTCCTCTGGCTTATTTCACTTAACATGATCGTCCAGTTATAACCAGGTTGCAGCAAATTGCATAATTTCATTCTTCTCTGCAGCTGCATAGTATTCCATTAGGGATACCAACATTCTTAGCTATATGAACTGTAACTCAACACAATGAGAATTTCCCTTTCAAAAAATGTAACTAGTTTGTGTGCTTAATATGTGGTTCATCTTCTAACAGTGTTATATGTATAAATAAAATATAAGTTCTTATGCAAAGATTAGTTCACTCTCATATTGAAGTTTTCTTGGCAATTTAATTCAATGTTATTTTAAAAATATTTTAGATAGATATGTGGCTGGGATTTGTGTGCAATGATTTGCTATACTACTTCAAAGTGTACCACCAGACCATCAAACAGAGAATATGGCATTTAATTATGCTGACAATATTTAAATCTATCTCTCTATATATTTTATGATCCCAAATTCTATTGTATCTCATTCGCAGAAAAGTGCCAATAATGAGAATCTAGTTCTTGATAGTAACACAAAAAGTACAAAGAATGAGTAATAATTTTTTCACAAGTACTCTTTACTATATTATCTTATAAGCATAATAGTTTTTTATAGAGCAATCAAGAAAATGAAACTTAGAACTTGGTGCCTGTGACAAATTAGAAAAAGATGACTCACCAAATTCACCTATGACTAAAATCCAAAATCAAATTATCAGCCCGTAAGAGAAAATTTGCAGGTTTTTTCCAACTATCTTCAAGTTCCTTTTTGATATATTTAAAATCGTTTTGTGGCAAAAGTGCCATAATAGTGTTACCATTTTTCTCTCTATGAAAAACAATATTTTGTGGAAGAATTATTTTATCTTTTCCTTTTATAGACTTTGCCTTTCATAACTTGGCTCATTCACAGAGTGTAAACATACCAATGAACACTGAGCTTGGAGGGCTCATGGTTTCATGCCATGGCTTTTCTTCTGTCTACATGAGCTGTGTCCTTAAGGAATTCAGAACTAATTTTAGGATTCATTTTTGTCACCTGCAATAAAACAGTGGTTTTGATGATAGTAAGATTCTGTGTTAGAAATCCTCACTTTAAGTTCAATTGTAGAATAGGACAGTTTTTGGCATATACATTAAATGGCATAAGCACAAATAACTATCAAGTCCAAACAGGACTTTATAGAGTAACTAAATTTCCTTACCAACTAAAGGATGATTGATTATTATGGAATTTGGTAGTACCCCACAAAAACAAACAAAAACAAACAAACAAAAAAAAACCAAGGAGATTCCCTAAGATTTGGCTCTCCTTTGTGCCTTTTTATAGGGGGCCACACCCAGTGGTATGAGTTCCTAAAGGGTAGGAGTTCCCTGGCAAGTGCTTTAACCACTTAAGTATTCTTCCCAACCCCTCTCCTTTAGAGTTAAAACTGAACAAAGATAAAGTAACTCCATATACCAACAGGTATAGGTTCGAAGGACTTCTTAAATTCATAATCTGTTTTTTAAGATATAATAAAGACAGTAATATATCATTAAAGCCAATGTTTCAAACACCTTACTTTGTAATAGTTCATTCAAGATATTTATATATGTGTATTTATGCAACTATGCATTAATAAGAGTCTGAGAATTTACAGTTTCTATTAAAATAAACAAAAATAGAATAAGAATGATTTCCTGGATGATTTACTTTATATGAGAAATTGTGTGGTAGTAGGACCAAGGGATAGCAAAAGATCAAAAGGGCCATGAAAGTTAGTGAAAAAGGATGTAGCTCAGTGGAAATGGCAAATATTTTGTATACACAGGTCTGGTTATATCCTTGTCAACTCCCCACTTCCTTCCAAAGTGAAATTGTATGTCTTTGTCTTCATTAGTTTTTAATTTATCTTTACTCTATTCCATGCTTTTTACAATATCTCAAGATTAAATAGCCATAATTAATTCACAATGCAAAAAGCAATTCTGGGATTTCACAAATAATACTTTTATAATTAGCTTTATTAATTGAAGAATTAGATAACAAACTCTAATTAGAGTCTTCCTTAAAAACCCAAGGAGCAATTTTGTAACTCCAGAGTTTATAAACTTCAATAAAAGGATTCTCAGAGAACTCTGGATATTAGAATTTCAATCAGATGGTATCTTCACATCAGTTATGGTATGGGGCATTGAGAACATTACTTACTTGGTGATTTCATACAGGATCAGTGAGGATGTGTCTAGCAAAGTTCTGGCACCTCAGTACCTCCTGGAGAAATAAATAACTGTAACTATTCACCAGCAAATTTAGGCCAAAATATACCTGTCCCTAGCTCAGTAGAAATAGAAGGCAAAATGTGTCTGAATTACTTTGTGAGCCTTAAGAAATTGCATTGCTTATGGAGTTCAGAGTATTCACTAAAACAGTTGGTGACAGGATGGACCCACATATTGGATGATTTTTCTGATTTTATTTACATCTTGGATTCTGTTCATGGTATTTAGTCTTTATAACTTCCCTGTCGTGGATGCTTAAGTATTTTTGCTTTATAGATTAAAACAAAATTCAGTTTTAATTAGGTTACAGAGCTGGCCCAGACCAATCAACTAGGAATGAAAAATATTAGAATTTGTAGTCCCAATCTGTTGAACTCCTTTCCTCATTGAATAACATGATGTTTAGGTAAGGCCAAAAGTTTTCAAATGTACCTTTTATATAAACTTAAAAATTCCTTTACTAATGGAAAGAAAAATGTATGTATCAGTGTAATTGTAACAAATTCCTGTAAGTATAGACTAACAGAAGAGATGAGGTATTGGGATTATTCATCAACTTAAGCAAAGTTCTATAAAAATAGCATGTCATAATTTTAGTATATTAGCATCTGTATATTATTATTCACATAGTAAGTGTTTAGTTCATATTTCACCAGTGAATACAGTGCACAAATTTCAAAAACTTTTTTAAATACTATTAGCCCTATAACTTTCAACAGAGTTCTTGCTGTGATCTAGGCACTATTTTAAGGCTGTTTTCCTGCATGATTCTATTTAATTTTTATAATCATGTATAGTCAATATTTTATCACATTAATTTTATAGATAAGGAAACTGAGGTGCAGTAAGTGTTAAGTAGCTAGTCTGCAATATATCAGTCACAGCATGGCAGAGCTGGTTGCCAATCTAGGTCTTCCTTCAAAGAATTTACTATCATTACAGTAATTTTCCAAGAAAGCCAGAGCAATCACAATCCATCTAAAATGTTCTTTGCATAGAAAATTGTCATTTTCATGATTCAGCCATTTAACACGCTATTTAACAAAATTAAATAGCTCTAACTATCTGTCTGAGTCAACAGAAAACAGTGGTAAAGATCCTTACCCTCACTATGACTTCCCTGGTAGAAAAACAACTCCATATCTGCACCTCTTTTATTTTACCTGCTAAAGGAACTTGTCAGTTAAAGCCTGAGATAATTTTCATGGTAAAAATGTTTATATTCTGGGCCGGAGAGATAGCATGGAGGTAAGGCGTTTGCCTTACATGCAGAAGGATGGTGGTTAGATCCCAGCATCCCATATGGTCCGCCGAGCCTGCCAGGAGCGATTTCTGAGCAGAGAGCCAGGATTAACCACTGAGTGCTGCCGGGTGTGACCCAAAAACAAAAAAAAAGTTTATATTCTATAGAGCTTTATTCGGCTAACAGAACAAAGCAAATTGCTTTGCCAACAAATTAAATGCCAATGTCTTAGCATAAGAGTCAAGAGTCCCATAGTCTGTTTCATTTTTAAACTTTATTTATTGTTTAATTGGTTTTTGGGCCACACCCAATGTTGCTCAGGGGTTACTCCTGGCTCTGCACTCAGAAATCACCCCTGGTAGGCTGGGGGACCGTATGGGTGCCGGGAATTGAACAGGGTCCTTCCCAGGTTGGCCACATGCAAGGCAAATGCCCTACTGCTGTGCTACCTCTCCCCCCCCCAGTCTGTTTAATGTTCATTTTCAGTTTTCTGTCTCATGCCTTCATTCTAAAAACTACAGGTTCCAGTACCTCTTCATCCTATAATTAGAATCTTTCTTTGGAGTGGTAATATCCCCCACTCCTGTATCAATTTGTGTCAAGTTTATTACTCTTTCAAGATTCATCTCAAATGACAGTTACTTGATATAATTTTTTTCTAATAATCATAACTTGACATCATCATACTCATTTCTTGAAATGTATAAATTACTTCTTACTTGGTCAAATTAATGTTTCTATGTCTTGCACTGTGTCTATTTTGATATGTTTTAAACTATTCCTTGATTCTAAATTTCACTTTTACACCATTGCTTTCCAAAAAAACATGACAGGAAAGTTTTGAAAACACACATTACATTGAAATACAGAAGTGTGAGATCTGATACGATCATTCTCCTTGTGATATATGTACCATTATTGTTTAAACTTTGGGGTTTGGATTAACTTGGGCAATTTTCTACTATAATCAATTCTGATCATGTATTTACCTTGATTAAAATCCATAATAGATGTTGCTCTTTTGTAAATAGCAAATTTCAGTGTTATTGGCAAAGTGTTAGCCATCCTTAAGACCCTTTGATGGAGCTGACAAGGTCAAATCTATATTCATGATAATACTTAGACATTATTAGACAGTTTTACTTGTTGACATTTTCACTAATGGTGTAAAAACAGCAGAGGGTAAAAACTTCTTGGCATAAATCAAATAGTAGCACTAAATTACTAGTTAGGATTTGAATATTTTACCACCCAACACACAATGAAAAAGCAAGACAATTTTCATGTAGTAGTGTACTTGAAAAATCAGCAAATCTGTTCAACTTTATTAAATCTTGGCCCTTGGCCCTACCTGTTCTTTTAACATTCAGTGTTGTAAATTGGATGTATGCAAAATAAATTTCTGTTGCATGCTGAAGTATGGTGTTGCCTTGAGGAAAAGCACCTGTGTAATTGTTTGAGTCATGCACTGAACTAGACATTTTTTTCCCTGTGGAACATCATTTTCACATGAACGGTCTACTGGCAGAAAACTGGTTATTCAGGCTTGGGCATTTTACAAATATTTTCTGAAAAAATGAAATAAGAAAAAGTGCAGTATCTTTTGCCTGTAATGAAATTCATGTTTGCAAGTGAAAATAAAAATTTTGGAAAACGTACAACTTCCACTGTAAAAATGAATTGACTCTTAATGTATAAGATATTTATGATGAGCCTGGTTAGTGATATTTATGACAGTAATTTTTTGATATTGTATACAATATTAAGTCAACATGTGGAACTTCTGCATAAATCACCAAACCATCTATTTTCAATGAACAAAGCATGATACAATTGTATTATATAATACACTGATAAAAGAACAATTCAAAGTACAGAATCAACTGAGATTTTTTGAAATGTTTATAAATTTGACTTTCAGATTTCACACTGTGGCTAACTTTTTAAAACTTTTTATTCATTGAGGTTTTTTAAATTTAGTATAGAAGAATATCTACAATTATTTGAGATGTTTAAAGACCTCTCAGGGTGGGGTCTATTTTATGACTGAAACCCAATTATGAACATGTTTGTAACCATGGTGCTTAAAGAAATTATATGTATATATAATAAAAGACCTCTCCTTTTCCCAAATATTCACCTGTGTGAAGCTCAGATTTCTTCACATATGTATCACAAAATATTGAATGCAGAAGAGATGTGAGTTCAACTTTCTTCAATTTATCTAAAGAGCTAATATATCTAAAATGAAATGAAGATACAAAAAACAAGGTCATACCTTGGGTTGAGTTTGATAGCACTGTCCAGACGAGCCCTGAAATGTCAGGCCTGCATTTATGTGCCTGGTATGTCCAGGAGTGGTTCTTGAGATTCCTGAGCACAGCTGACACCCCAGAAGTAAGTGAAAATTAAAAGGGATGATAACAATAGTACATATCCTGTTACTTACATGCAGGAGATAAGTGATTTAGAATTCTAGTACAGTTAAGACTCCTCCTCCCTTGCAGCAGCCTCGGAGCAGGTGGTTTAACTTTGGGGCTGCTCTCTGTGGTTGGGGCCATGGCCTTTGACCTGTATTCGTCCCTGCATGTAGCCCTGCTCTGCGTCAATGCCATTGCTGTCCTGCACAAGAGTGTTTCCTTAAGAACATTGGCTGGGGATCAGACCAAGGAATTGGATTAAGAGAAGAGTCAGGAATTAAATCTCAGCTAATGACCGTTATTCCATCTGTAAGAACTGTGATGAGAGTGCCATTGATAAAAGTAAACTCAAATGTGATGGTATGCTTTTGTTTTTTGGGTGAAGATAAATGGGGGAGATGGTGACTCAGAGGAAGAGATGCCAACAGAAGTTATTGTTTTGGTCATTGAAATATACATACTATAGCTGGGCGACCTTGCAATTGAAAAATATGTAAAACTAACAATAAAACCAGAGATGTATTTATCCTATTTTTTTTTAAAAAATGTTGCACTTCAGTTTCATTGCAAAATGATCAGATCATCAGAGACCATACCTCTCTAGGAATGGAGTACGTTTGATTGCTAACTGACTAATAATAAAGTTAATTGGTAAAAACAGTTGATAGGGTATGAAGACGGTCACTTCTGTGTTTTCAGAGATTTTTCTCTCACTTCTCAGAAATGAATCATTTTATTTGAAGTTCCTTCTGTGATTTAGCTACAATTCAAGAGTGATTAGCCTAAATATAAATTTTAATAACTTTCTGCATTGCTACATATAACATGATAAATATGCAATTTGAATAATTTTATTTGAACTCTTGGGTTAAGTATTTGTCTATATTGGCTATGAAAAATTCAACTTTATAGTAACTAATGATAAGTAATAATCCCTGATTTCAAGGAAATTCTAATTTTATAAGTCAGATAGATGATAATTGTGTTTTTTGTTTGAAGTTCTTTCTGTGCATTTGTTAACTTGTGAATTAGCCTGAAGGACGAGACCAGACCAGTATCTATATTGTCATTGCAAATGGCCAACTTGGGATGGACCTGGGTTCGGTTCCCAACATCCCATATGCTCTCACAAGCATGCCAGGAGTGATTTTTGAATGCAGAGCCAAGAGTAATCCCTGAGCACCACCGAATGAGTACCAAAAACTAACTAAATAAATAAAAATAAAGTGAAAAAAAGATAAACCTGTATATAGAATTATGTGCCTTTCCTACAATGATGACTTTTTTGTTTTGTTTTGATTTTTGGGGTCATACCTGGCCGAGCTCAGGGATTACTCCTGGCTCTGCGCTCAGAAATTGCTCCTGGCAGGCTCGGGGGACCATATGGGATGCCGGGATTTGAAGCACCAACCTTCTACACGTAAAACAAAGGCCTTACCTCCATGCAATCATTCAGGCCCCAACTTATTTCTTAAATCAGTATAAGTGCTAGTTTTCGAGAGCAATCTTAAACAATCACAGTGAAAATATACTAAATAAGAAAATCTTATTGTAAGTGAAGTAAAATAAAGCATTTACTTCTCCCCAAAATTATGTTTTCATTTCTTGGAGTATACATTAAGGGATGTGAATCTAGATTTCTTTTTATCCTGTCAATAGAATAGTCTTGCTGGACACATTGTTGTTAGTTTTGTTTATATATCATAGATCATCTCATTATCTATGCTCCTCTCAGAATACGTGTGTGTGTGTGTGTGTGTGTGTGTGTGTGTGTGTGTGTGTGTGTGTGTGTGTATGTTTATCCACCCCAGGCGGTGTTCAGGGATTACTCCTGGCTCTGCGTTAAGAAATAGCTTCTACACAAAAAAAGAAAGGAAAAAAAAGAAAGCAATGGTGGTTCGAATCCCAGCATCCCATATAATCCCTCAAGTATGCCAGGAGCAATTTCTGAGCACAGAGCCAGGAGTAACCCCTGAGTACAGCCAGGTGTGACCCAAAAACCATAAAACAAAAAAAAATCACTTCTAGCAGGCTCAGGGGATCATATGGGATGCTGGGGATCGAACCTGAGTCCATCCCGGGTAGGCCGTGTGCAAGGCAATCGCTCTACCGCTGAGCTATCTATCACTCCAGCCCCTCTCAGAAAACTCATGCAGAAAAATTAAAAATATGAAAATGCTTTTCTGAAAATATCAGATATAATATTTCTAAAGGAATATAATGGTATTTTCATTTATAAGAAATATTTGTAAATAAAATTAAGTAAAGCACTTGATTTTGTAAAAAAATTCTAGTATAGTGTATTATTTCTTAAAAATTTGATAAAATAAGCCTATTAAAATAAAACAAAGGCTATAAATTTAACATAGGAGGTAAGGCACTTGCCTTGCTTGCTGCCAGTTCAGCCAACCCTGGTTCAATTCTGTGCACTTCCAGGAGTCACACCAAAGCATAAACCCAGGACCCTAAGCACAAAACTTGGAGCACTGCCAAGTCTAGTATAAAACCTCCGTTTGGGGATATATAGCTGGTTTTTACTACGATTTTCAATGTGAAATGGTTCCTTTGAATGATGTTATTATATAATAATATGCTATATAATATAATATATGTAACATAATATAATATAAGCTATACATGTAATATAATATACCCGATAATAATGATATTATTATCGTAGGTTCCATCATTGAAATTGATTTAGGGTTCTGAGCAATTGAACAGTGGATAGGAGGCTCGCCTTGCACACAGCCAATCCGGATTCTATCTCCTGCATCCCTTATGGTCTCCTGAGTCCACCAAGACTGATTCCTGAACTCAAAGCCAGGAGTAATCCCTGAGCACCTCAGAGTGTGCCCCCTTCACAAAAGTGATTTAATAATGGGCTGGAGAAATAGTACAAGGGTTAAGGTGCATTCTTAACATTCAACTGACCCCAGTTTGATCCCTGGCACCACATGGTCTTTTGAGTATTATATGGTGCAAACACTGTTGGATGTAGCTCTGGAGGCCCCTGAAATACCACCGAGGTGATCTGGGTTATTCTCCAGCACTGAAATACCCAGCAGCACTGAATGCTTTGGCCTTTTCATTGAACCCCTAGTCCCCTTGGCAGGCCACTGTGCCTTCTGACATCACTGAGAGACACAATAACTAAATGAATTAATTGGTGAATAAATGTTCATTTAAAAATTTCCTTGGATTGGACAGATTGGTATGCCTGGAGCCCAGAGTCAGTCTTATGCCAATAAACTTTGGGGGTGAGGCCTTCTAATCAGGCCAAGGATTTATTTTCCGTTTTCCCCATATTTTTCTGGGCCTATGCAAACAACGGTACTTGCCACTGTCACACCTTTATTATTCGTTTTTAACCCTTATCCTTTAAAAAACAATTTACTGAACTTAATAACAAATAACTGTAGTAGAATGCCTGTCTCAAATACAGGCAGGGGATGGGAAGGGGGGGTATTGAGAGGGGGGAATGTTACACTGGTGAAGGGGTGTTCTGTTTGTGATTGTAACCCAACTATAATCATGTTACTTAAGTAAAAATATATTAAAAAACTTTCCTAACTTTCAATTCCAATACAACAAACATCTACAAACATACTGTTTATATGAATTGCTTTATGAACAAAACAAAATTTTTAGACATAGTCATGATGAGGTCACAATGAATTTTAAGCTCACAAAGGAGAGTTTTCTCAAAGTTAAGCATATGTATTTGGGTTGGAGAGATAGCACAGCGGTAGGGTGTTTGTTACAAACCCAGGACAGACCAGGTTCAATTCTCAGCATCCCATATGGTCCCCCAGCCTGCCGGGGCAATTTCCTGAGAGCCAGGAGTAATCCCTGAGCGCCTTGGGTGTGGCCCAGAAATCAACCAATCAATAAAGTTTTTTTAAAAAGCATATGCATTTATTACTGATGGTATTTTTTTATTTGGAGCACTGTGGCGGGAGGTCGAACCCCTTGCTGGTGGTCTGCGAGTCCAAAAGTGACTCCCAGAGAGAAAGATTAAACCTCATTCTTCCGTCCTCCTCCTGGAGGAGACCCCAGCAACAAATCCCCCACAAATAATTTATTTCAGACAAAGAAGTTAGGGGACCAAAGGTTTGGCAAAGAGAGTTTCTTGACAGTCTGACGACAGCTTAATCAGCCATCCGACCCAGCCGTCAGCTCTGGCAAAAAAGCCTCAATAGCCTCCCCCACAAGCTCTTTTATTTCTCACTCAATCGCCACCACCTGGAAGATCCAGGTGGGACGACAAGCACAGAACTAATAACATAGAATAATACGAAGAATATTATACAGAGCACTGTTAATTATAATCCTGTAATGGTAAGGGTTTACGCACACAATGTTCCAACACCACATGAGTGCTCTCTTTCTTCCAGCATTGTCTCGGAGTCTCCTCTCAACCACTGTCCCTTCCCTTGGTAAGCTCAGTTCTAGATATTGTATTTAAGTTTTCATTGTATTTTGTTGTGCTTTATCATCATTGTTATTGTTATTATTATTAATATTTTATTTTGGTTTCTGAACCACATTCAGCTTCGCCTAGGATTTATTCCTGGCTCTGAGCTCAAATGTCACTCCTGATTATCTTTGGAAGATAATATTGGGTTCTGGGAATTGAACTTCTTGCGAAGTAAGTGATACTGACTGTACAAACTCGCTAGCCAAGGTCATGTTGTATCTGCTCATTTGATATTCCTTTATTATGTTTCTTTATATCTCACATATGAGATAAACCATCCGGCATCTGTCCTGCTCCTAACCACTCAGCATGATACTCTCTATATTCATCCACATAATGACAAATTGCATAATTTCTTCATTTTCTAGAACAAAGTATTAGTTCACTGTTTACTATAGTTTCTTTATCTAGTCATCAGAGAAGTGGTTTTAAAGCTAAACGTTTGAGAATAATCACTATTTGAGAAAAATGAACAACTTTCACCATGGCCCACAAAACCCATGATCCAACAATTTGCCTCTCTTTAAACTCACATTGAATAGTTGTCTCTTAGCACTATAGTCTGTCACACTGGATTTTTTTCCATCCTCATATTTTCATTCTTTTTCCTGCCCAGTACCTCACAGACTACCTTGTCTGACTGTAATAGTTCTGTCTCCTCCATCTCCACAACTTTCCATTCAACTGATATCTATTTAACCTTCACATTTTTATTCTGCATTAGTTTTCTATTGCTAAACAACAAGTTGCCACAAAAATAGTAACTTAAAATACGTACATACACATGTATAAATATATATATATTGTATATAAAGTCTACCGCTTATGTAAATCTGAAGTCCACATAAGCTCAACTTACTCTTTGCTCCAGATTTTATAATATATAAATCAAGGCAAGCTCCTTTTGGGAGGTTCTTGGAAAGAATCATCTTACAGGCTCATCTGGGTTGTTAGCAAAATTAATTTCCAACTGCTCATAGTGGTTCTCCATTTACTTACTGGCTACTAGCCAGGCATTATTCTCAGCTTTCAGAGCCTTCATGATCCCCTCTATTTTTAGGTCAGATTGAATAACCTCAGCACTGCCACCACTATCACTTTGTTCATCAGTCCAATAGTTTATGACTGTGGTAGGTGGAGGGGGAAGGAGTCTACTTGATTACTAAAGTCCTCTGAAGTTATCCTATGGTAATTATTTCTAGGGGACACAAGAATTTTCATGTGTTTGCTTATCCCATTCAGAGAAGTTTCTCAAATATCTCTTCTCCAAATTTACTTGGCAACTTTCCAATCAAGGACTTTCCAATCATATTCCTTTTAAACCCAGGACATCTAGACCAAGCAGTGGGTAGCGCAATAAATAGACAATCACACACTCTAGGCCATTTCTCCTTTTAAGAAAAATGAGCTAATTGATACAGTGTTCAGGGTTCTGTCTCTCGGAGGATATCTCTTAGCTTATCCCATGGAGATTCTCCAGAGAACTGTTGTACTATTATAACTGTTAATTTTCAGGTAGTTAATTAATATATTATTGCCAAGCCCAAGTCTTCTCTTGTCTGTTAACTGATCATAGGAAACTCCCTATGAAGACCCAGGTGAAGGCTTGGGAAACAAAAATAAAACAATAGACATTGGAACCATGAGCCTTTGAGCTACTTTCTCATGTAATTAGTTGTGGTATCAGAGTCTGATCCTGCTGCTCCTCCATATTGGATGTCAAGAATTGAACCTGGTTCAGCTGCATGTAAGGCAAACACCCTACCCACTGTACCATTACTCTGGCTAGTATATGCCACTTCTATTATTGATGGCGTGCTGCTGTATGTGGCCAAACTTATAGCTTCATGGATCAGGAACACCCAGTTCACGGTAAAACAGCTCAGATCATAGGGTAAATTGATGACCCAAAGTTAAGCATTTGGTTTTTACTAGGGCCCAAATATGTTTCTTAAATGAAGAATAGTTATCTGCAAATAATGACAGTGCCTTGTTCCAAAGTCCTAAAGATTTGTGCTGGGATTTACCTAAAGAGGACTACCAAACGCTCCAAATAGTATCCTTATTTTCCCCCTGCTACATTAAGCCACTTTTATATGTATTGATTCCTATAAAACAAAGACTTTTGGAAACTAGACAGGGACTGTTGCCATTGCTAAATCTTTTTGTGTTTATAAGTAGCATGAAAAGATAATATAATTTTGAATCAATTGTGAAGGGAACCCAATAACATATCAAAATGAGGAAAATATTGTCTACAAATAAAAATAACAAAACACCAAAATGACCAAATATTGAGTCTTTCTTAATTATTGGACAGTTCAGATTCCACAATTTATCCTCCATTTCAAAAGGATATCTAGGCATGCCCCATCCAACGCTGAGATAGAAGGTTCAAATTTTTTATCATATTTATTTTTGTATATTTTTTGGTTTGTTTGGAGATCACAGCCATCCTGTGATTCTCAGGGGTTATCCTTGACTCTGCACTCAATGATTACTCTTGCTGGTGCTAGGATGACCAAATGAAATGTCAGGGATGTAACCAAGGTTGACTGTGTGCAAGGCAAGCACCCTACACACCATACTATAGTTCTGGCGCCAGGCACATTTATTTTCAACCTTCTAGCAACTTATTGTCTTAATAACCAATCTAGAGAAGTTGTAAGTTTTCATTCACTAATCAATTCAACATAATCTCATTAAAATGGTTTTTCAGGATTGGAAAATTGCAGCAAAGACCTCAAGAACAGTTTTCTCATGTAGGAACTCCAAGTTTTGATCCTTATCAGTACATGGTTCCACAAGTACAGCCAGAACTGCTAACCAAGCACAAGTGACCTCTGAGCTCTGCTGGGTTTGGCCCAAACAATACACTCCAAATGTAATGTATAATGTAGGATTTTTAAGTGTGTTTTTGGGGTCATACCCAGATGTGCTCAGGACTTATTTCTGGTTCTGCACTCAGGAATCACTTCTATAAGGATTAAGGTTGTCTGTAATCATCTTGGGTTGGCATTATGCAAGGCAAGATCCCTACCTGCTGTACTATTGCTCCTGCACCAGATGAATTAAGATATTATGTAAGGAAAAGGTAATAAAAATTTTCTGTTAAAACAGAATTATATGTAATTTAACAATATTACACCTAAGCATGTGTATGGAGGATCTGAAAATGAGTCCAAAAATATATTGGACAAACAGACATTTGTTGCCTTATGTTCATAGCAGCAGCATTACCAATAACCAAAACATGTCCACAACCTAAATGTTCATCAATAGATGCCTTCATAAAATTTTGTTCCATATACTCAATGGAACACTGATTAATAAAATAAAATCATGCCATTTGTCACAAAGTGGCTAGAACTTAAAGTTACAAATTCAGTGAAATAAGTCAGGAAATTAATGATAACTATTTGTGAACTATATTTCATGTAGTTTTTCACTCATACGTGGAATATGAATAATAAAATAAAACAAACTAGAAAGAAAAAACAAACATGACCCTTAGATTTAGTGAAAAGTATGGTGGGAAGGATGAGGAAGAGTAGGAAAAATGGGTGAATAGATGTGTTTTGTGGTAGGAGGAAACTGAAACTTTTTTTAACCTAGGTCAGTCTCATTGCAAGGCAACTGTCATACTTGCTAAACTATCCCTCTGGCCCCGGGTATAGTTCTTTTATCAATTTCTCTTTTTTTAATTAAATACAATTTTTATTTTAATCATAGTGGCTTACATATCATTGACAATATTTTAGGTACATATTAACATAAAATCAGGGGAATTTCCATCACCGAATTGTCCTCCCTCCACCTCCGTTCCCGCCCTTCTTCCCATAAACTCTTCCCTTACCCCCGGGGCTGCTAGAATAAGTGGTCCCCTCTGTGCCTAGCTTACTACTTAGTGGTCTTACACCTATTTGGTCTTGGTACCTTCCTTATTCCCCCGCCCCAATTGGGAGGGGTCTCTTCTATTTCATTATTTGCATATAATAAAGCCTTGGATTTGTGTGTTGATTTTGTAGGCTGCCAAAAAATTTACTACACCAAGGAAATATCAGAGACAACTATTTTAAGAGAAAATGGGGGGATCATTTAAATTATAAAAAATATAAAGATTAAAAAATAGATTTTAGAAAGTATTCAATAAGCAGAGTAAACCTATAGCTACAGTGGAGTGTTTTCTCTTTTAGTAAATGGGACAAAACACAAAATAAAATACTTAATAATGAAAATGTTGATACATAACATTGACACTTAAGAAATTATTCAATGTGTGGCTACATACTTCCAAAGTATGTAAATACAAGAAGTAAAATAAGTAAATAAAGGAACAATAAATAAACATATTTATATATAATTTATAAATAAATAAATAAATATAAATATCTGAATATATAATAAATAAATAAATAAATAAATAAATAAATAAATAAATAAATAAATAAATAAAAGAAGTAAATAAGCACAGCAGTAGAGCGTTTGTCTTGCATGCAGCCGATCCAGAATGGATGGTGGTTCAAATCCCAGCAGGCACTGAAACTGGTTGTGGGTGTGGTGACTGCTATATACCTATATAAAAATAAAGGGACAGCAAACCCGGTAAGATGTCCCCCACCCAATAAACATGGGGATTGATTTCTGTCATGTGTTTGAGCACAAGAGAGCCATTATAAAGGACTGTTGCATTGATCCCTTCCTTCTTTTTGGGTAAGGCAGCACAGACACCAGCGGACATGATCTCTGCAGGGCCCAAACCGGGTAAGATGTCCTCCACCCAATAAACGTGGTGGTTGATTCCTGCTGTGTGTTTGGGCACAAAAGAGCTATTATGAAGGACTGCTGCCTTAATCTCTGCCTCATTTTTGGGTGAGGCAGCACAGAAGACATTAGCGAACATTATCTCTCCAGGGGCCAAACCGGGTGGAGCCAGAGGAAGGCAGTCTCTTCTCTTGGCTCTGTGGCCCCGCCCACGTTTTAACCCCTGAGCCCCACCACAGCACATAGTAAAAACCACACTACAAGCGTGGCAATGGGGAAAATATGCAGGACAACCCCATGAAAAGGGAATGAAGATGGCAGTTCTAATGGCCAGAAAAGTACAAAACAGCTAGGTATCCTCTCAGATAAGGTGTTTAGAGAAGAAATATGGAGGATATTCATGGAGCTCAAAGAAAGCATAGATAGACTTGAACGGAACACAAATAAGAATCAAGAGTATATGAAGATAGAAATCAGAAAACTTCATACTGAAATAATAGGTCTGAAAAACTCGGTAGATGAAATGAAAACCTCTATAGAAAGCCTCTCCAACAGAGTAACATTGCTGCGGACAGGGTCCAAAGTGAGCTAAAGGATGAGATGCAGAACAATTCCATAGGCAGAAGAGATTGGACGATAGCCTTAGAGCAAATGATCAGACAATGGATAAACAATTCAAAGAATGTGAACAGGTGAAAATAGAAGTCTTTGATACACTTAACAGAAATAGCATAGGAATAATAGAAGTCCCAGAGACCCAGAAAGAGAATAATGATAAGAGAAGTTGGAGGAAGAGTGAGAAGAGGAAGAGGAGGAAGAAGAGGAAGAAGAAAAGAAAAAAGAAGGGCCCAGAGAGATAGCACAGCGGTGTTTGCCTTGCAAGCAGCCGATCCAGGACCAAAGGTGGTTGGTTCAAATCCCGGTGTCCCATATGGTCCCCCGTGCCTGCCAGGAGCTATTTCTGAGCAGACAGCCAGGAGTAACCCCTGAGCACCGCCAGGTGTGGCCCAAAAACCAAAAAAAAAAAAGAAAAGAAAAAGAAAAGAAAAAAGAAGGGGAAGAAGAGTAGGAAGAAGAAAGGAAAGAAGAATAGGAAGAAGAAAGAAGAGGACGAGGAAGGAGAGGAGGAGGAAGAAGAAAGAAGAGCAAGAAGAGGAAGAAAAAGAAGAGGAGTAAAAAGAAAAGAGGAGGAGCAGGAGGCAGATAGGGATGTGGTTCAATTTTTAGAGCAGATGACCTTTATGTGTCAATGCCTATATTTGATCCCAGATGATCTCATGTTCATGCTTTAATACTCTCACAACTTGTATGAATTCTTGTATATCTGTATGTATAAAATATGTGATATACATCTAATAACTGTAAAACTAATCAACTGTAAAAAAAGTATAAAAAATAAAAATAAGGAACCAAGCAATAGCGCAGTGGTAGGGCATTTGCCTTGCACGCGGCTGATGCAGGACAGACCTCGATTCAATCCCTGATGTCCCATATGGTTCCCCAAGCTAGGAGCAATTGCTGAGCACATAGCCAGGAGTAACTCCTGAGCATCACCGGGTATGGCCCAAAAAAGCAAATAATAATAATAATAATTATTATTATTATTATTATTATAAGGTCAAGTCCTCAAAGTTCCAAAATATTGAAATCTAATTCTACCAGTGAAAACACTAAAATAAAAATGAAACTACTTATATGGGGTCAGAGATAGTTCACCTGGGTAAGGTCCCTGCCTCACATGCAGTTGTCCCAGTTTTAATTCTTTTTTTTTCTTTTTAGTGCTTGGGTCACACCCGGCAGCACTCAGGGGTTACTCCTGGCTCTATGCTCAAAAACAACTGGCAGGCTCAGGGGACCACATGGGATGCCGGGATTTGAACCACCGACCTTCTACATGCAAGAAAAACGTCTTATCTCCATGCTATCTCTTCGGCCCCCAGCCAGTTTTAATTCTTGGCAGCACATATGATCTGCACTACCATGAACCTCCAGGCATGATTCTCATGTATAGAGCCAGGAGTACACCTGATAATGGTTCCAAATCCCAAGCAAATAAAAATTAACCCCCCAAAAAATTAAAACCCAAAATCAACATATTTGCAGCACTTACCATGGTGCCTGATACCAAAATATATAAAATAATAAGTTAGAATAACAATTTTGAATCCCATGTGTAATATGAAGAGCAGAATGAAGGTGGGTGAGAAGGCAGTCCCTGGAGTACTGCATATGTGATGTGACTCCTTGTGAAGGGCTATTGAGTGGGCTGACACAGACACAGTGTTAGGTTATACCTTATTTTACCCCAAACAAAGATCATCTCTGATTCCTTTGTATTTATTTGTTTACAACTTGGTTTACCCCAAAACAGATTGGCTTACATGTAAATCTGGGCGGGACCTGCTCAGGATAGCCTGTGCTATTTGTACTTACTCTATCCTTACTCCCCCACCTGGCGGTGGTCTCTGTACTCAATAAAAAAACACCTTTTGGGTAGGCAACTCAATCTCCATATGAGATAAAAGATTGCTAGACTAAGGTGTTTCATCCTTAGCCTGTTCTGGATTATTTCATGAGCAAACCTGCTTTAGACTTGTTCACCTGAGGTTGGAGATATGGCACGTGGGGTGATTTTACACACTAGGGACCTTATCAAAGTCCACCACTTTAGGACCAAAACTCACCACTTTTGGTCACTCTAGTCAGTAAGTTGACAATTTTGGGCATCTTGTATGTTCAGCATGTAGGTATCTCTCAGAAATATGACTATATCTACTTCCTGGATTCTAATGGTGCTATCATGTGTCACACTGTAGTTCTGAGGCACACAGTTTCTATTTGCTTAACAGAATATTATGGAATCAACACAAAAATTAA
Source organism: Suncus etruscus (assembly GCF_024139225.1). Taxonomy (NCBI): domain Eukaryota; kingdom Metazoa; phylum Chordata; class Mammalia; order Eulipotyphla; family Soricidae; genus Suncus; species Suncus etruscus. The sequence continues at coordinate 100,981,912 of NC_064868.1, forward strand.
ATCCGTGATAATGGACTTCATAAAATTAGATTCACTGTGTTTAATGTGGAATTCTTGAAGTGCACTTTGTGGGAGGTTTCAGTTACAGGCAGTTGTTACAAGAACATAACTCAACTTCTAAGTGAATCTGACCAACAAGGAAGAGATATTGAGATCGTGATTGTATGTACCACAAGAGTAAATACCCAGAAGAAAATGAAAACCGCTTTCTAATAATTTAGGACTTCCTTGTTTAGTATAATAAAGCTACTTTGATTTTTTTGAAATACCCATCTTCGAATAAGTACACTGTTTCCTGTATATAAATCTCTACTATTAGGAAAGAAAAATATGGTTTGTAGGAAAATATTTCTTCTCCAAGATGCTAAATATAGTAATCACCAAACTCTTTTGGCAATTCAGGTCATTGGTAGATTAAATTTAGCAAGAATATGGATTTAGAAATTATATTCATTGAGACATAGGTCTGCTCCCTACTCACACCTACCAAATTTATTTGAAATAAAATTTTATTTGTGAAAAAAATGCCCCTGCAATTTACATTATGAGATAGGGTTGTTAGCCTGAGAGATGTTAACAAAAATACGTTAAAGGGCTTGCAACTGAAACCAAACAGTTGGGGCAAATAGAAAAGTATGGAGAAAGTGGCATTTGTCAAATTAATAATTGCAGTACAGGTAACAGAATGTTTTACTATTTTCTAGAAATGCAATCACGTTATGTACAGTAGTTGAATAGGAATAATTACCTGGAACAGCTACAATGTTTTCTTCATTCTCTGATATACATTTCTCTTCAAGACCAGAGAGGTTGAGTTGAAAAGGGATATAATAGGAACCACTACCCCTATATCTTTTAAATTCTTAATTGTACTATTAACCTTTACAATTCTTCCAGGAATGCAGCATTGCTTGATTATTTTATGGATTGAGAAAGTGCTTTATTCCATAATAAACCAGTATTGGTTGATGGCAGATTCATATCCTGAAAGCAACCATCTTCTCTTCTACATAGCAACAAAAAGCAGTTTTATAGAAAAAGAAAATAGGAAAGCAAATTTTTATGAAGGGTGTATTACAGACTTGGGGACTCAAGGACTGATTCTCTAAAGCACACTTCTCTATATTTTTATTTAAGCACAATGGCTACCAATATATTGGTAATTGGGTTTCAGTCATAAAAAGTACACCCCCTTTCACCAGTGCAACCTTCCTGCCACCAATGGCTCCATCTCCCTTCTCTTCTTCAAGACAGGCATTCTATTTCTCTCACTCACTACCATGATGGTAAGCATTGCTTGATTTACTATTTTCCTATGAGAAGCAGTTTGTATGGTTTCAGTTTGGATTGTTCACACCATAACAGACCAAATACCATAGGTCAAGGGGTCCATGTACTGGATTCTACCAGTTTCCAAGTATAAATTTTCCAATTATGTACTATGGAAATGGGTAAATGCTCACAGGATGAGTTTAGGATCCAAAGGATTTGATACTGTAAATTGAACCTAAGATAAAACTCCATTCATTGCTTAATCTCCATAAGGCTCTGCTCTGAATGATGGGTTAATAGTGTTATTTTGGCACTTCTGGAATTAATCACTATTGTGTAATAGAATTCAAGAGATATGATTATTTCCTTTACCCAATGTACAAATGTCCTATTAAAAGTCCATATAGATGTTTGAGTATAGCCAGCTCCATAGACTCATTTTCTTAAACTTAAAAAGACTCTTTTCTTAAACTAGATGTAAAACAAGCTGTGAAAGATTATGGGTACACTGGCCCATGCAGCAGAAAGCTGGTCATTTCTGGAGGACAACGTGAGCTAAGCTCCGCACTGCTAAAGACATGTTTGCTGCCTCTATTACCCAGAATCACCATTTTCCCTATAGCACTGCCTCATTACACCTCTGTGATTTTTTTCTGGGGACACCAATATGAACAAACATCATATACATCTCTGATATCGCGAGAGCTTTTTGGAAAGAGTGTAGGGCCCTTCTCCCATATCTTCCTTCTTCCAAGAAGCCTGACAGCCAAAGCAATGCCCATAAAGGCAGTTACCATGTTTGAATAAAACCAGCTTCATAGATTCACTCCTTCTCTAACGAGATGTAAACCAAACTGTGAAAGATATGGGTACACCAGCACATGCAACAGGAAGCTGGCCATTCGGCAGGAGAGAGTGGGCCGGGTTCCCATCCTGCCAAAGCCATGCCTTCTGCCTCTATCACCCAGAATCACCATTTCCCCAATGACCCTGTCTCATCACCCCTCTACAATTCCCTTTGGGGACACCAATATGGCCAAATTTCAAGTACAGTTGTCTTTGGGCTGATATCACCAGAATTTTCTGGAGTATGCGCACCCTCCAGGAGGCTTGGAAGCTCTACACACAACCTTAAAAGTAGCAGTATCATGGGCTGATAACACTGCAGGTATGGTGTTTGCCTTGCACACAACCAACCCCAGGTTTGAACCCCTGCATCCCATATGGTTGCCCAAGCATCTCTAGGAATGGCCCTAAATGCAGAACCAGGAGTAATCTCTGAGCACCATCAGGTGTTCCCTTCCAAAAATATCTCACTATCAGTAATAGTGCTTTGAATTTCTGAACAACTTCATCTGTTTTATGCTTCAGGCATATAGGATCACACAGTTTAATAGAATGGACTACTAACAACAAGAGCTTACTAATTCTACTGCCATTGTACTTCATTGGAGATACAATAATTTTCACAAATGTGCCTGCTACTGTATTTTTTCTCCTTTTCTAAAATCTTCCTTTTCTTTCTTTTTATTTTTTCTATATTTTCCAATAAATTTGCTTTCACTTCTCTGAAACAAGTGTATTGTGGTCAACTATGTTGACTACATGATGCATTTCCTTTAAATAAAGTAAAATAAAAATACATATATATCCCTTTTGGCAGATATGAGAAGATTAATAGCATAAATTGTTGGTAGTGTACTAGGGTCCTATTTCAAGGGAATTTGGCCTCCAAGTCATTCAGATGGTTCCAGGATTGTAAACTGGATAAAGTCTGATAATTGAGGGGTTGTAACTTTGTTTTATGAGTGAGGTTAAATTTTCTTCTTTAAAGTCAATTACGTGTTGGCTTATTGTCTACCTCTAGACTATTTTGAGTGCTTCTTTATCTGTGATGTGCATTATAGTAATTAATCCCACCTTGTCTTTGGTTATGTGAGTGCTATCACTCAGTCCCAGATGCCCTTGAATCTAATTACTACCATTACCTTTGCATTTCTCAGTTCAAAGACTATAGGGTATGGGTTAGAGAGAATAGTAATCACAAATCTTCAATGATATCTTAAAAGTTTATTTACCACATTACTGGTGGAATTTATGTATGTTGGACCCTGTCAGCATGGGTATGTCTTAGTTGAAAAGTCCACTATGACTTTCCACTCTCCCTCAGACTTTGAATCTTTTTCTTCTACATTAAATCAGGGCATATCACATATATCTTATTAACCTACAATGGGTTACCTTTTGCTTAATATTTCAGCCTACCAGTCAAATTTCTGAGTTCTTGCTAATGCTTCAAGCCTACCTATTAACAACAAAATATCTTCTTAATGAATCTATGTCAATAAATTTGGTCTAATACATCTTATTTCTACAATTATGTTATACACTTTTTTTCATTTCCACATGTCCCCTGGATTTATAGTTGTACCAATTAGAAATCCCAAGTTCTTTTTAAAAATAATTTCTTTATTTAAGCCTCATGGTTACAAACATGTTTGTATTTGGGTTTCAGTCATAAAAAGGACACCGTCCTTCACCAATGCAACCTTAATGCCACCAATGCTCCCATCTCCCTCCTCCCCCACGCCCTACCTGTCTTCAAGACAGACATTCTATCTCTCACTCATTATCATTGTCATGATAGTTGCTAGTGTAGTTATTTCTCTAACTGTGCCCATCACTGTTTATGGTAAGCTTCATATCGTGGACTGACTCTGCCAGCTTCATCTCTATTGTCTCTAGATATTATTACCATACCGTCTTTATTTTTCTTAATACCACAGATGACTGAGAATATTCTGTGTCTATCTCTCTCCCTCTGACTTATTTTACTCAATGTAATAGTTTCCATGTCCATCCATGTATAGGAAAATTTCATCACTTCATTTTTCCTAACAGCTGCATAGTATTCCATTGTGTTTTTGTGCCAGTTTCTTTAGCCACTAAACTGTTGTCAAGGCTCTGGGTTGTTTCCAAATTCTGGCTATTGTAAACATCACTACAATGGAGTGCAGATAGCATTTTTGTATTGTGTTTTTGTGTTTCTAGGGTGTATCCATTGGAGTAGTATAGGGTATTACTGGGTCATATGAGAGCTCAATTTCCTGTTTTTTGAGGAATCTCCATATTGTTTTCCATAAAGGCTGAACTAAATGGCATTTCCACCAGCAGTGAATGAAAGTTCCTTTCTCCCCACATCCCCGCCAGCACTGATTGCTCTTGTTCTTTGTGATGTGTGCCAGTCTCTGTGGCATGAGATGATATCTCATTGTTGTTTTGATTTGCAACTCCCTGATGATTAGTAATGTGGAGAATTTTTTCTTGTGCCCTATAAGCCATCTGTATTTCTTCTTTAAGGAAGTGTTTGTTCATTTCTTCTCCCCATTTTTGATGGGGTTAGGTGTTTTTCTTGTTAAATTCTGTCAGTACCTCAAATATCTTAAATAATCACCCCTTTTTGATGGGTATTGGGTGAATAGTTTCTCCTTTTCTGTGGGTGGCCTTTATGTCCTAGTCACTATTTCTTTGAGGTGCAGAAGCTTCTCAATTTAATGTAGTCCCATTTGTTTATCTCTGCTTGCACTTCTTTGGACATTGGTGTTTCCTATTTGAAAATGCCTTTAGTCTCAATGCTATGGAGTGTTTTACATAAGTGTTCTATATAACTTATGTTTCTGGATCTGATATCAAGGTCTTTAATCCATTTGGATTGGACCTTTGGGCATGGTGTTAAATGGAGATCTGAGTTCACTTTTTTGGCATGTGGCTGACCAGTTGTCCCAACATCACTTGTTGAAGAAGCTTTCCTGGCTTGATTTTGTGTTTCTAGCCCCTTTATCAAAAATTAATTTATTATATTTCTGTGCTACATTCTCTGAACATTCATGTCTATTCCATGATCTGAGGTTTTGTCTTTATTCCAATACCATGATACTTTTATGACCATTGATTTGTAATACAATTTAAAGTTGGAAAAAATGATGCCTTCCATCTTATTTTTCCTAAGGGTTGCTTTAACATTTTTGTGGGCGTTTTTGTTCCAAATGAATTTCAGGAGTGTTTGATACACTTCTTTGAAGAATGGCATAGAAATCCTTAGAGAAATTGTAGTAAATCTGTACTATGCTTTGGGAAGTACGGCCAATCTAATGATGTCAATTCTGGTATGTATTTCCAGTTCCTGTGTCCTTCTATTTCTTGAATCAAAGTTTTGTAGGATTTTTAGTATAAGTCCTTCACCTCTTTAGTTAAATTGATTCCAGGGTATTTGAGTTTCTTTGGCACTATTTTGAATGGAATTTCTAAAAATTATCTTCATTTAAACACCATGATTGCAAATATGATTGTAGTTGTATGATTACAGTCATGTAAAGAACACCCCTTTTCACCAGTGCAAGATTCCCACCACCAATTTCCCAGATCTCCCTCCTCCCCACCCCACTCCCACCTGTACTCTAGATTGGCTTTCTACTTCCCTCATTCATTCACATTGTTAGGATAGTTCTAAGTGTAGTTATTTCTCTAACTGCACTCATCACTCTATGTGGTGAGATTCATGTCATGAGCTGCACCTACCAGCCCTCATCTCTCTTGTCTCTGAGATACTGTTAATAAATGTCTTTCATTTTTCTTAAAATCCATAGATGAGTGAAACCATTCTGTGTCTTTCTCTCTCCCTCTGACTCACTTCACTCAGCATAATAGATTCCATGTACATCCACATATAGGAAACTTTCATGACTTCATCTCACCTGACGGCTGCATAGTATTCCATTGTGTATATGTACCACAGTTTCTTTAGCCACTCATCTGTTGAAGGGCATCTTGGTTGTTTCCAGAGTCTGGCTATTGTGAATAGTGCTGAAATAAATATAGGTGTGAGGAATGGATTTTTGTATTGTATTTTTGTGTTCCTTGGGTATATTCCTAAGAGTGGTATAGCTGGATCGTATGGAAGCTCAATTTTCAGTTTGTGGAGGAATCTCCATATCGCTTTCCACAAAGGTTGGACGAGACAGCATTCCCACCAGCAGTGAATAAGAGTTTCTTTCTCTCCACATCCCCGCCAACACTGCTTGTTCTCATTCTTTGTGATGTGTGCCGATCTCTATGGTGTGAGGTGGTACCTCATAGTATTTTTAATTTGCATCTCCCTGATGTTTGGTGATGTTGAGCATCTTTTCATGTACCTTTTGTCCATTTGCATTTCTTCTTTTACAAAGTGTTCATTTCTTCTCCCCATTTTTTGATTGGGTTAGATGTTTTTTTTTCTTGTATAGTTCTGTTGAATGAGATTTTTTTTTTTGGTTTTTGGGCCACACCCGGCGGTGCTCAGGAGTTACTCCTGGCTGTCTGCTCAGAAATAGCTCCTGGCAGGCACAGGGGACCATATGGGACACCGAGATTCGAACCAACCACCTTTTGGTCCTGGATTGGCTGCTTGCAAGGCAAATGCCCCTGTGCTATCTCTCCGGGCCCTGAATGAGATTTTTAATGTCTTTTTCTTCTCTATCATCTTCTGAAGCCTAAGCCAAGTCACTATGACAAATGTTAAGGGTTTAAGACACCACTGCAGTATAAAATTTGTGTGTTCCTAACTTGTTTCCATATGTAAGATTTCCCCATTTTATTATTATTATTATTATTATTATTATTATTATTATTATTATTATTATTATTATTTTGATTTGGGGGTCATACCTGCAGCACTCAGGAGTCACTCCTTGCTCTATGCTCAGAAATCACTCCTGGCAGGCTCAGGGGACCATATGGGATGCCGGGATTCAAGCCACCGTCCTTCAGCATGCAAGGCAATTACCTTACCTCCATGCTATCTCTCCGGTCCCTGTTATTATTTTTGTTTGTTTGTTTGTTTGTTTTGGGGCCAAATCCGGTTATGCTCAGGGGTAACTCCTGGCTATGCACTCAAATATCGCTCCTGGATTGGGGAACAATATGGAATGCTGGGGGATCAGACCACGGTCCGTCTTAGGTTAGCACATCAAGGCAAATGCCCTACTGTTTGCACCACTACTCTGGCCCTGATTTCCCCCATTTTAATGTGCCTATGTAATAAGTAACAATATATGTGGCAATGTTTTTAATATCTACTTCTTCTCTATCATTTGTGTATAAGAAAGCCATTGATTTTTGTTATTAATTTTTAGCCTGCCACTTTGTTATATGAATCTTTTGTTCCTAGAAGCCTTTTCATAGAATCTTTAGGGTTTTTTAAATATAGTGTCATGTCATCTGGAAAAAATGAGAGATGACTTCTTCCTTACTATCTGGATTCCCTTGATATCTTTTACTTGCCTAATTGCTATGGCAAGTACTTCCAGTACTATGTTAAATTAGAATGACATGATGGGGCAGCTTTGTCTTTTACCAAATTTTAGAAGAAAGGCTTTTTAGTTTATCTCCATTGAGTATAATACTTGTCATTTGTTTGTAGTAAATGGCCTTGACTATGTGGAGAAAATGTCATTCCATTACCATTTTTTGAGAGTTATTTTTATCATGTCTGGGTTTGGGGCCTTACCAAAAGCTTTCTCTGCATATAATAATATAATCATATGTTTTTATTTTTTCTTTTATTGGTAGGGTGTGTTATGTTGAATGATTTATGATGTTAAACCATCCTTGCATCTCTGGAATGAAACCTACTAGGTCATGGTATATGACCTTCTTGATGAGGCATTGGATCCTATTGCCAGTATTATGTTGAGGATATTTACATCTGTGGTCATCAGGATAGTGGTCTGTGGTTCTATTTTTGCAGCATATATGTCTTTTTTTTTTTAGTAACAGGGTGATGTTACCTTCACAAAAACTATTTGGGAGTGTTTCTGTTTCTTCAGTTTCCAGGAAGCATCTGAAAAGTATAGGTACTTGGTCCTCTTGACAGATTTGAAAAAATTCATTAGTAAATTCATCTATGCCTGGCCTTTGTTTGCTAGATTATCTTTTTTCAACCTTGGGAGGTTATGAGTCCAAGAGTTTATTTTTATTCTACAACAGAAGACTTCTCTATATTATAATGAATTTGTAACTGGCTGAAATAAAAGTGCACCTTGGAGAGATAGCATGGAGGTAGGGTGTTTGCCTTGCATGCAAAGGACAGTGGTCCAAATCCCGGCATCCCATATGGTACCCTGAGCCTGCCAGGAGAAATTTCTGAGTGTAGAGTCAGGAGTAACCCCTGAGCGCTGCCGGGTGTGACACAAAAACAAAAGTGCACCTTGGACCCAAGATTTTTAATCAATGTCTAGATTATGCCTGAGTTCTTCCCAGTACTTGCAGTGGAGAATGTGGTATAGTGATGCTGCCAAGGCTAAACTACAATCAGCAGGAGGAGATTGTCTGGGGTCCAAATCACATATGACATGCTGATATGGTAGGAAGAATATGAAAAGGCCAAAACATAAGCTACCTTGCCTCATACCATTCTAATGCATGTCCAAGAGATAACATTGGGTACATGGGAGAGGATTGATGCGGATGCTCAATTCAAGAGCAGCTACACAGGAATCACAGGGCCTTATACCCAATTTATAGGTAAATTAAGAGATACAGTGCAAAAGCAAGTGTGAGGTTGAGACCCAGAAATGTACCTTAAGGCAGTTGGCCTTTGAAAATGCCAACAAATATTGCCAATCAATTGTGTGCCCTGTTAGGGAGAGATAAGATGTTATAGGTTACCAGAAAGTGTGCCAGAACATAGGTTCCATCTTATATCAGGCATGTGTAAATGCCCCTGAGGCCTACACCATATAGATGCAGATAAGAACAACAGACCATCCACCCAGAGAATACAGAGCCACACCTAACCATATATTTTAGAGGCCACCATCTACACCTTGTCCAAAATATGGCAGGAAAACCATTGGACAAGAGATTGTCACTTCATTGGACAACTGAAGAAACTGGAGAAGAGTACAACTCCACACCTCACAAGCTGGAGTTTGCTGTATTTGTGGAAATTGTGGAAAATTCAGCCTCTATTGCAGGAATTACAGGACACTCCCAGGCTCTGCCTTCTGGAGTTCACCACCAAGACCTTGCCCACAATGCAACTGAAGAAATCATTTGGCAATAGATTTCCCCAACAACCAATATTTCCAAATCTCCCTGTTATGAGTAAAATAATTATTGTTTGCAATCAGTCCACCACCTACTTGAATCGACTTCTTTGACTGGGAATCCTGGCTCAGGTATCTGGCTCTTTTGACCTGCAGAGGACCATTAACTTCCTGACTGTTCTGAGCAGATAGATTATGTCATCAGCTGAAGTCCTTTGGAACTGACCTACCTAAAACTTGATAGGCAATGTAGAACAATACTTGGATACTGTTATTTATACCTATACCTACTCACCCACCAATTTTTTTTCCTACAGAAAAGGGTGTATAAGGAAACAGAGACTCTTATGCCTCCTGGTCAGCCATAAAAGTGTTACTGTCCCTTTAGTGTGAAGCCATTATTTACCATAAGCCCACCCCTTGTAACTGCTGCAGGATGGCAGTTGGCCAGGAGGAATATATAGAGCTCCAGGTTGAAATTCTGGGGGAGGGGAGTTAGGAGACTCTACCTCTCCTGATGGATGTTGCTGCTTGACTGCTGGAGAATCTGTTTGCTGGACTAGCAGCTCCAGCTCTCTTTTGTTGTCTCTCCTACTGGTCCGGGTCTAGCAGTAACAATGATATATTTCTTAGATTATCGTTATCCAAAGATCAAAATATATCTGATGCTAAGGTAGGTGCTATGGAGATGCCTTCCTTCTTTCCACAATTATTTACTATAGATGCTATATTGCAAAACTCAGTTCTTACCCAGAGTTATCATTCCCAACTGTCATTGTCATAGTGCACTATTCTATGCCCTAAATGCAATCCCCCATGCTTTGTGAAAAGCTTCCTACCATGGTTCTGCTGGGTCTTGTTCTATTGTATTGGGAATTATTACCATATATCATTTTTGTGTGTCATACTCGGCAGCGCTCAGAGGTCACTCCTGGCTCTATGCTCAGAAATCACTCCTGGCAAGCTTAGTGGACCATATGGGATGCCGGGATTCGAACCACCGTCCTTCTGAATGCAAGGCAAACGCCTTACCTCCATGCTATCTCTCCGGCCCCTTACCATATATCTTGTTTTTTTCTTTATATGCCATAAATGAGTGTGATCATCTTATCTCTTTCCTTCTCCCTCTGATTCTTTTTGTTCAGCATAATACTCTCCAAATCCATCCATGTACAAGCAAATTTCATGACTTCATTTTTTCTTATTACAGCTACATAATATTACATTGTGTAGATGTATCATAGTTTCTGCATCCTCTTATCTGTACTTGGGCAGTTGGGTTGTTTCCAGATTCTAGCTATTTTGAATAGTGCTACAATGAATATAGGAGTGCAAATGCTTTTTATGCATTACATCTTTGGGTCCCTAGGGTATATATGCTAGGGTATATTTTCAGGAGTGTTATTACTGGGTCATATGGAAGTTCAATTTCTAGTATTTTGAGGAATGTCCGAATTGTTTTACAAAGAAATTGGACCAGTCTACATTTTTACCAGCAATGAATGAGTACCTTTCTCTTTGCATCTGCACTAGTACTTGTTTTTGTTCTTTTTAGTGTATGCTAGTCTCTGTGGTGTAAGATTATACCTTTGTCATTTTGATTTACATCTCCCTCATGATTAATGGTGTGAGTATTTCTTTATATGTCTTTAGGCCATTTGAATTTTTTCTTTGAGGAAGTTTCTCTTCATCTCTTCACCCCATTTCTTTATAGGGTTACATGTTTTTTCTGTTAAATTCTACCACTATCTTATATATCCTAGATATTAACCCCTTCTCAGATGGCCACTGGGTGAATAGTTTCTCCCAATCTATGCACAGTCTTTGTACCCTGGCCATAGACTGTAATTGTAATTGTATTGCTAACCCAACTGTCACTACTCTAGTTTCTAATATTTTTAGTTAAAAATGCATATTTATATTTAAAGGCATTTAAATGAATGGGAGAAAGTGTTTGCACTAATTGCATACAATTTTTAATAAATATATATAAAGAGCTCACAAAGATCAACATATATAATGTGAAGTATGTTATAAATAAAATAAATAAATAAATAAATGCAATCTAACTTGAAGAATTTATCATAGACAGAAATTACAGAAAGTTCTACATAAGCATTTAATCACACTAATAAAATCCAAATTCATTACATTGAAAAAGTGCCATTATTGGTATAATATCTCTTACTTATTCAACTCACTACTAAAATTGAACTAAGATGTAGGAAATGAAATTCAATTAGTATTCAACCTTAAATGAATGCTCAAACAAATGCTTTGTTTCCATTTAGTCCATATAACATCACCAGATATTTATTTTTCTCCTTTTGACTCCTTGTACTTAGCACCTCCAATTCTGTTCTAACTATGGAATTACAGCATCATTTTTTCCTTAAAAATTTTTATTATTTTAATTTTTTTGTTTTTGGGTCACACCCAAATGACCTAATATCATTTCTAACCCACATCATCATTCCAGCCCTCATCACTCCCCTTTCCACGTATTAGTTTTGTAATTCAAGATCAAGGGTTTACCATTATTCAATACTATCCATTCCCATGTTCAATTTCTCCACATACCACAGATGAATAAGTTTAACTGTTATTTTCTTTCTTCGCATGACTTATTTTACTTAACAAGATACCCTCCAGATGCATCCGAGTTGCATAAAACTGGGAGATTTTACCTTTTCTTATAGCTGAGTGGTGTTCTGTTGTGTATATAGTCCAGTCTCCTTATTAGTTTGTCATTTGGACATTTTGGTTGTTCATGTATCCTAGCATTGTACTAAGCACTGCAGTGAAACATAAGAGGGCATACATACATTTAATTAATATATTTGTGTTTGGGAGGTAGATATCAAGAAGTTATATGTCTAGTTCAATTTTTTTACTTTTATTAAATAATTTTTATTTTTATCACAGTGGATTACAAATATTTCAAAGTAATATTTTAGGTACATAGTGACATTGAATCAGGGGCATTCCCACTACCAATGTTATCCTCCATCCACCCCTGTTCCCAGCATGCATCCCATATCGCCTTTCCTTTGCCCCACCCCCCACCCCCGAGCTGCTAGTATAAGTGGTCCCTTCTGTGTTTAAATTGTTGTAGATTGGGTATCGATTCTGTTGTCATTGGCTTTGGATTTGGTGCTTAAGTCTGATCATTGCATATTTACACTCAATGTTCATACAGCTGTTTGGTATTGATATCCTCCATTATTTCTCCCTCAATTTGTGAAGCAGAACAAGATGATTCAAGTTATGTGGTTCTGTTAGAAGGAAAAAACGGGGGGGGGCAAAAATCAAACAAGCAAAAAAGTGAGAGGAGTCCTTCTAGAGTTTATAAATATCAATTTAAGAGAAGAAAGGTAAAATGGAAGAAAAACATAACAACAGCATGACTTACAATATTGTCAATAGTTTTATGCATACATCCTTCCAGCACAACACCCACCACCAAAGTACACACTTCCCTCAACAATGTCCCAGGGAAGTCCCCTCACCCTCCTCCCATTCCCACACTTTCCCCCAGGTAAGCTCAGATTCCTAGACCACATCTCCAATTCCGTTTCTTTTGACTTTTTGTTGTTACTCCACTATGTTTCTGTTTACCCCACATATGATTAAAATCATTTTATATTCCCTTCTTCTGACTTCACTCAGTATTCTACTCTCTAGTTGTATTCATGTTGTGGCAAATTGCACGATTTTATCTTTTCATATAACTAAATAGCAATCCGCGGTACATATATACTAAAAATCATTATCCAATCATCTACTGGTGGACACTTGAGTTGTTTCTGGAGCATGACTAATATAAAGAGTACTGTATAATCATAGCAGCAAAAATGTCTTTTTTACATAGTGATTAGGGTCCCTTTAGTAGAAGGCAAGAAGTAGAATTGTTGGGTCATAGGAACACTCAAGTCTTGGTTTTTTAGAAATGCCTATATTGCTTTCTAAAGAGGTTGAATCAGTTTATGTTTCTAGTCTTTTTAATATACAATGACATTCTTACTGGTGTGAGATACCTCACTGACCATTTAATTTGAATATATCTAATACATGGTTATGAACACTTTTTCATATGCTTATTGACTGTCCTTATGATCTCTTCATTAAAGTGTTCAGATTTTATCCCGTTTTTAATAGGATTATTGCTGTTTTGTTGTTAAGCATCGAGAATATTTTGTATATTTTGAATAGTAGCCCTTTATTTTATACACTGAGTGCAAATGAATTAATGGGAATTGCACCAAATCTGTATAACACTTTGGGTAAGACAATATTTTTGATAATATTAATTCTTCCAATTCATGGACATGGAAGATTTTTCCATTTTCTACTGTCCTCATCAGTTTTTTAAACATGACATAGAGTTCTCATTGTTTAAGTTTTCACATATTTTATTAAATTAAGTCTTAAATATTTGATGTTTTAGGACAGAGCATTTTTTTGTGATTTTTGGGTCACACCCGGCAGTGCTCAGGGGTTACTCCTGGCTCCATTCTCAGAAATTGCTCCTGGCAGGCATGGGGGACCATATGGGACACCGGGATTCAAACCTTCTGCATAAAAGGTAAATGCCTTACCTCCATGCTATCTCTCTGGCCCCATAGGACAGAGCATTTAACCGGGTCAACTGTGTGCAAGATAAGCACCCTTCCCACTCTATTATCTCTTTGACTCAAATTATATGATTTTTTTTATCTTTCCTTTTGCTGAAATGTTGTACTACATTTATTTACATGTGCTGAATTGTCCTGAACCTCAGACTGAATCCAATTTGGTCATGATTCATGATACAATTGATATATTGTTGGATTTGGTTTGTTAAAATATTTTGGAGAACATTCTCATTGATGTTCACTAGGGATATTAGTGTTTAAGTTTCTCTTTTAGTAATATATGTGCTTTTGTTATAAACAAACAAAAACACACTTGGTTTCTTCCTTTTTTATATTTTATTTTAGGCACCAGTTTACTTAACTGTTGTTGTTAAGGTTTATGTATGAAACATTACAGCACCATGCCCTACACAGGAGTGTCTGCTTCCATCAACATGTTCTGTCCATTCAACATCTCCCCAGTAATTTTCTTGTTAAGGACATGTTCTCAGTTTCTGTTTTAATGAGCATTTGTTCTTCCCTTACTATGTTTATTTACATCTTGCATATGAGAGATTATTCTGTCTGTTCCTCTCATTCTGACAAACTTTATTCAACATGATACCAGTTTCATCCATGTAACAAAAAATTGCATGACTTCATCTTTTCTTGAAATCAAGTATATTCTATTTGTAAATATACCATAATTTTTATTATGTTTTATGGACATTTGGATTTTTCCAGAGTTTAGGCTATTGTGAAATAGAATGCAAAGATTGTAGGAGGGCAAATGAGTATTTTGAGGGTCCTTGGGGAAGATGCCACGAAATGAAGTGTCTGAGTCATATACAAGCTCAATTCATAGTTTTTAGGTTTATTGGGGGCACACATGTAGCTTAAAAGGTTTACTTCTTGTTCTTGCTCAAAGATCACTTCTGGTTGACCATGTGGGGTGCTACGGATTGAATCCAGTTCGGCCACATAAGGAAAATACCCTACCAACTGTACTAACATCCCAGCACCTTAATTCCTAGTTTCTTGAAAAGTGCCCATACTGTTTTTCCAAAATGTTAGACCAGTTCACATTCCCACCAGAGATCTCTCCCCCCCCCACCCCATCCATACCAAAAAAGGTGGTTTTTGTTCTTTGTGATATGTACCAGTCTCAGAGGTGTGAGATGGTATCTGATTGTAGTTTTGATTTGCATTTTCTTGATGGTAATTTATGCAGAGCATTTTTAATATACCTTCTGGTCATCATGATAGCTTCTTTGAGGAAATTTCTGTCCAGCCTTTCCTCCCAGTTTTGATTGAGTTGTTTTTTTGTCTTCTTTGAGCTGTTCTACCAGGATTCTCTATCTCTTGGATATAAATTTTTTATCATATTAGTGGTGGGAAAATATTGTCTTTCAGTTTATTGGGTGACTTTGTTTTCTGGTGATAAATTCTTTTGCAATTCAAAAACTACCAAGATTTACATAATCCTATTTGTTTATCTTTGCTTCTGTTTGTTTGGCTAATGGCATTAAATCACTGAAGATACGTCCAGCTTCAATGTGATAAAATTTTCTACCTATATTTTCTTCAAAGTAATCCAGGAGTTCAAGTCTGATATCATCTTTATCCATTTTGATGTAACTTTTGTTCTTGGTATTAGAAAGGAGTCTAAATTTTTCTTTTTTTCATGTGAATGACTAGTTTTCTCAACACCATTCTTGAAGAAGTTTCCTTGCTCTACTTCATACATAGTTTTTTTTTCTTAATGAACTATTAACTGTCTAAATACTTGGGGGATCTCTCTCTAGATTCTCAATTCTATTCAATTGGTCAGTCTATTGGTCAGTCTATTCTTATTCTTGTACCACTCTGGTTTATTTATTTATTTATTTATTTATTTGGTTTTTGGATCACATCCTATGGCGCTCAGGGCTTACTCCTGGCTCTGCACTCAGAAGTCACTCTTGGCAGGCTTGGGGAACCATATAGGATGCCAGGATTCCAACCGGGTTCTGTCCTTTATTGGCCATGTGCAAGGCAAACTTCTTACCGCTGTGCTATTGCTCTAGTCTCATCTGTTTTGATCACTATAGCTTTATACTATGGTTTGAGGTTGGGTAGAGAGAGAGGCCCCTCTACTATATATATTTTTGGTGTTTTGCGGCCACACCTGGCGGTGCTCAGGGATTACTCCTGGCTCTGAACTCAGAAATCGCTCCTGGTAGGCTCCAGGGAACATATGGGATGCAGGGGATATAACCAGGGTCAGTCCTGGGTTGGGTGCATGCCAGGCAAAAACCCTACCACTGAGCTATTACTCTGGCCCTTCCCCTATATATTTAAAAAAAACTAGAATTGCATTGGCTCATAATAAGAATAAAGGCTCCACACAAAGCTTGCACTTGGCAGTCTATAAAATCAGCACAGATAAATCCATGGATTTCCCATATGCAAATAAGAAGTAGATGAGAGAAATTTTAAAAATAACTCCATTCACAATTGTGCCTCAGAAAACAATACTTGGGAATCATTTTTTTAAAAGATGAAAATCTTATACAAAGAAATCTATAAAACACTACAAAAATTAGTTTGGGAGGAAAATAAAGCACATCCCCTGTTCATGGATTAAAAGGATTAACCTTTTCAAAATGTCAATCTTGCCCAAAGCATTATGCACATTAAATTCCTATAATAATACCCAGGATAATTTTTGTTTGCATATTTTGGACAATAACTGGCAGTGATCACAGTTTGCTCCTGTTTCTGTATATAGGAATCACTCAAGTAAATATATGGGACCATAGTAGGGTGCTGAGGATCAAACCCAGGTCAACCACATGCAAGTGCCTTACCAGGTGTACTATATTCCTGCACCTACCCATAACATTCAAAAATTTTTTTGTTTTTGGGCCACACCTGGTGGCACTCAGGGGTTACTCCTGGCTCTGTGCTCAGAAATAGCTCCTGGCAAGCACGGAGGACCATATGGGATGCCAGGGTTTGAACCACCATTGGTCTTGGGTCTGCCGCTTGCAAGACAAATGCCCTACACTGCTATCTCTCCAGTCCCCAAAAATCAATTTTTTGTTTTGTTTTTTGGGCCACACCCATTTGATGCTCAGGGGTTACTCCTGACTAAGTGGTCAGAAATTGCCCCTGGCTTGGGTGGACCATATGGGACACCGGGGAATCGAACCGTGGTCCTTCCTTGGCTAGCGCTTGCAAGGCAGACACCTTACCTCTAGTGCCACCACACCGGCCCCGACAATCAAATTTTTAATTTAATTTAAAACTATGATAAATTATTGATAGTTGAGCTTTCAATCTATCACATCAACACTAATCCCACCACCAGTGTCAACTTCTTCTACCAGTGTATCCATCCATACTCCATCATTCTCTCTCTTTCTCTCTCATATAAACATTGACAATCACAATACATAATTCAGTTGTTGCAGCTTAGATATCCTGTTTTGTGTTGTTTAGACTGTGCTTCAAATGTATAGCTATACCACTCTTCAGCACCAATATAATCGAAGACCTGATTTTTAATACATATATAAATGTACATATATATAATCCTTCACCAGTGCAACATTCCCATGACCAATATTCCAAGTGTCCTTCCTCCCCACCCCACACCAGCCTGTACTCTAGACAGGCTTTCTACTTCCCTCATTCAGTCACATTTTGTTATGATAATTCTCAGTGTAATTATTTCTGTGACTGCACTAAACGATCCCTGTGGTGAGCTTCATGTCAGGAGCTGGACCCTCCAGTCCTCCTCTATATTGTCTCTGAGAATCATTACACAATTGTTTTTCATTTTTCTCAAAACCCATAAATGAGTGAGATCATTCTGTATTTATCTCTCTCCCTCTGACTAATTTCACTCAGCATAATAGATTTCATGTACATCTACGTATAGGAAAATTTCATGACTTCATCTCTTCTGATGGCTGCATAATATTCCATTGTGCATATGTACCATAGTTCCTTTAACCATTCATCTATTGAGGGGCATAAAGATAAGGCCTCCCAATTCTTACCACATGTTGAGTTCTTTATACTGACTGTATAGAAAGTGGAGGTACAGTAAATGCACCCCATACACACCTCAACCCAGGCCCTTTCCCTGGTCTGTATTGTGAATTGGGGGACACAAAATAGAATACCTGGACCTATTCCCCCATTCCTCTCTTTCATCTTCCTTCCTGCCTTAAAATTTTTCTTCTCTGTCTTTTTCCTCCCTAAACAGTGTGCTCAAGGATGATCCCACCCCATTACTACATTACATATCATTTACATTTCCAATTATTTATATGCTGCAGGTGAAATCAACCTTTTTGTATTTCTTTTCTGGCTTCTTCACATAACATAGCATTTACTTCCAACCAGTATGATGCAACTTGAGTGATTTCATCATTCTTTGCAATTGCATAGTATCCCATTGGCTATATATACCATATCTTCATAATTCTTTCATCTGTATCCATGAAATATTGTCTTTGTTTTACCCATGCTAATATTTTTTTGGTTTTTGGGTCACACTCAGTAGCGCTCAGGGGTTACTCCTGGCTCTACACTCAGAAATCGCTCATGGAAATCTCAGGGGACCATATGGGATGCCAGGATTCAAACCACTGTCCTTCTGCATGCCAGGCAAATGCCTTATCTCCATGCTATCTCTCCGGCCCCTACCCATGCCATTTTTTAAAGTCACAGATCAAATGCTATTAAAGTTTATATGAAGTTTCTGGTTTATTTGACTTCTTTTCTATTGTTTTTTTGATTTCCATATCATTGACATACAATTTTTTTATTATTTCCTTCCTTCTACAAACTTTGGGGGTTCATTTATTGGTTTTTATTTGGTAGTGTCCAAGCTGTGAGGATTGATTATTTATTTGGGGTCGCTCTCATTTCCTGATATATTTATTGTGCTATGAACTTCCCTTTAGTGTTGCTTTTGCCATGACCCATAAATATGGATATCTTGTAACTTCACTCTAAATAATAAGAGTAATATTATTATTTCTTTTGTGATTTCTTTGACCTCTTTTGACATTTAACAATGTTATTCAATTTCTGAATATTTGTGATTTCTTAATCTCCACCTTTTTTACTGTGTACAGAGGGTTTTTTTAAGCACTTTATTTATTTACTTATTAATTGATTGGTTTGGGGGCCACACCCGGCCATGCTCAGGGCTTAATCCTGGCTCTGCACTTAGAAATCCGTTCCTGGCAAGCTCAAGGGACCATATGAGATGCCAGAAATCTGAGTCTGTCCCAGGTCAGCCACATGCAAAGCAAATGCCACTGTGCTATCTCTCCAGCCCTGCACAGAGGTGCCTCACTCTAAGACAGTATTTCCCACCAAATTTAACAAAAAATATATTTACAAAGTGATATTTTACTACCTCTACATTGAACATATGTCAGGCATTTCTAAACATCTAGATGAAGTAGATGTTTCAAATAAGAATATAAATTGTCCACTATATACAGGGCAGTCTTGAATTAACTGCACACATGTAACAGAAATCTGTGTCTTGGAAACGTGAGCATTCAACATAATACCACTCTTTCCCTCCTCCAATTCAACCGGATTTAATGCTCACGTTTCAGAAGACAATCTTTCAAACAAATTTTAGCATAAAATGTACACATCCTATGTGTGTTAAACATTGACAACCTCTGTAGTAACATCTAGATATGTGGTAAACTTAGGAATATACACTATATACAGCAATATGAAACAAAGAAGGATCAGAAGGGACAATTATCTTGCCGCACAATAACCATCCTTGACAAAAGAGCTATGCAGCACTTCTCTCACTGCTCCTGCCTAACCTAGTATGCAATGTGCATGTCTCAAAGAGGTGCTTTGCCATTGCATTTAACTTTATCAATTGTGTACACAACAATAAGGAATAAAATGCAGACATAAAATAATGATAATAATTTTAAAATGTCTTCTAAATTTCACCAGTTCAGCATGGACCCTTGTTCTATTCAAGTTTTTCTGCTCTGTGTCATCTAGCCATCGAGTAAATGACTAGGAATCTCTCCTGAGACATGCTATTCAAACCCATTTCAAAAAGTTATTTTCAGAAGATATTTGTATGTTTGTAAATAAATGACCATCTACAACACATGTTGGTTTCTACTTCTATTTAATCATATGTCGGCAATCTCTTTACACCTTGATCTAGATGTAGCACAAGTTTACTCTTAAAATGTCGGGCTTAAGTTAAAAGCAGCTTTATCAGATTATGTGAACCAGCCTTCACCTGTGGCAAGGAAATCTTCCTAAACTATGGTGGGCACTTAGGTCGAGAAACTTAGGTGGACATTTATTTTGTAGAATGGCTGGACAATTATTCCATCTATGTCATTCTGGTTTTGCTCACCTTATGGGCCTCTTGGGCCTTGGTTGGTCTGTTGTTGTCAGGATGAGATGCATTTTCGTCCGGATGGACGGGGCAGTCAGCCCAAGTCACAGTTTTAGCTGGGCCTCATGGCTCAAAGAGGTGAAGGAGCAGGTGTCTCCACCTTTTTGGCTTTAGTGGACCTTTGTGGACTTTCATGGGTCTTCATGTGCCTTGGTGATGAATAGAAGATTTTCTCCCTCCCATTTTTATTATAATTACTTTACTTAAGCACTGTGCATACAAAATTGTCCATGATTTTACTTTTTAATCATAGACTGTACATCACCGATCACCAGTACACTTTTTCTACCACCAATGTCTCCCATTTCCCTCCTGCCCACCAACCACTGCCTGTCTCTTGGGCAGGTGTTTTGCTTCTCTCACTCTCTTTCTCTCTCTCTCTTCTTTTTGATACTGCTGTTTACACTATTGTAAGTGAAGTGTTACCATGCATATCACTTTATAAATTTTCAGCACCCATTCTTGTCCAGAGTGATCAGTTCCAAATATCATTGTTATATATATTTCTCTACCCTAACTGCATTCACCACTCTTTGTGGCCAGCTTCCTACCATAGACTGATCCTCCTGGCCTTCATCTCTATAATACTGGAAATTATTACCATACTGCCCTTTATTTTTCTTATATCACACAAATGAGTGTGATTATGAAAAGAAGATTCTTGATTGAAAGATCTTAATTTTCTCAATCAGGACTTTGATTATATAATTTCCTTCTTACTCATAAAGTTTAACTTGAGAAATTTGATGTGTTTTGGGGCAGGAAAATGTGACAGCACATTACAGTGGCATTCAGGGAACATTCTTCCCTCTGTACTCTGGGTCACTCCTGATGATAATCAGGGTACCTACCATTCGCTGTGCAGGAAGCAAACCAGCATTGGCCATGTGCAGGACAAATGTCTTAATCCTTATGTGAAGTTTGTTGTTTTCTTGTGTTTATGGCTTTTTATCCTTATTGCTGCTTTAAAGGAATCTAACTCTCTCTGATTCTTGCCATTTTTATTACAATTTGTTTAGTGTTGTTCTGTCCGGATTTATCTGATTTGATACTCTTGAGCATCTTAAATCTGTGCAAAAGTTTCTTCCTCAGACTAGGGAAGTTCTCAACTTTGTCTCCTTTCTCTCTTGGAATTCCTGTCATTTATAAGTTCTTCTTGCTCTTATATACTGAGTACCTTAAATGTTTGTCATTATATGTTAATCACTATTTTATTGGCTTTATTTAAGCACCATGATGACAAAATTGTTCATTGTTGGATTTAAGTCATACATTGTACACTATCCTTTATCAGTTTACCCTTTCCATCACCATCATCCCTGTTTCCTGTTTTCATCCCACCCTCGCCCACCCCACCCCTGCCTTGCTCTAAGGCAGGCAAATTGCTTCTCTCTCTTTTCTTTTTGACACTGTACTTTTCACCGTTCTTAATGGAGAGGTGCTTTGTCTGTTACTTTCTACATTTTCAGCACTAAGTTTTTGTCCAGAGTGATCATTCCTACTATTATTGTCATAGTAGACCCTTCTCTATTCTAACTACACTGACCATAGAAGGAAGAAAATGGTAAACTTCCTTCCCTGGACTGGACATCCTGATCCTTATCTCTATTGTCTCTGTATATTATTATCATATTATCTCTTGTTTTTCTTATATACCACAAATGAGTGAGATTATTCTATTTCTGTCCCTTTCCCTCTAACTCATTACACTCAGCATAATTTCCATGCTCATCCATGTATAAGCAAATTTCATGCCTTTAGTGGCTGCATAGTATTCTATTGTGTAGATATTCCACAGTTTCCTTAGCCATTCATCTGTTTTCTTGTACCTGGGTTGTTTCTATATTATGTCTATTTTAAATAGTGCTGCACTGAAGAAAGGAGTGCAGAGGACATTTTTGTATTGTGTTTTTTTTGTTCTTGGGTATCACTGTAGGAATGGTATTGCTGGATCATATGGAACCTCAATTTCTAGTTTTTTGAGGAATGTCCATATTGTTTTTCTATTCCTCATCTTTATCAATTATATCATGTTAATTGTCTTTTGTAATCACTGACTCAATGTTTGGCTTTTTCCATTATGCTGCTGAGTATTGCTAAGTATTTATATACTTTAGATCCCTTAACTCTATTTGAATGAAATATTTCTTTTTCGAAGTAAACCTTCCTTTGAGTTATTTAATCTCTCTTCAAATCATTTTCTCACTTCAATAAACAACAAGAAGATTATACTTGGAATTTGTCCTAAGGAAGCATCTTAAGTTCTGTGTACTTGAGGGCTTTAAGGGGTTTCTGATTCCATCTGCTAATTGGTTTGTGTGTGTAAGCTAGTACTATTCAATAGAAACTGATGTTTATATTCTGTTCCAGTTTGTCTCAGCAGCAATCTGAGCTTCTGGATTCTGGTTGAACTATCTCTGGGGCTCTTTCTGACATGAACAGAGAGGTGGTGCAAGGAAGAGACACAATTGTGGCTCTGATAGTGAGGAATGCCTTATTTTCTCTTATAGTCGAGTAGTATTACATTGCATATAAATAACAGAACTTCCTGATCCTCTCATCTGTTATTGGGAAGTTGGGTTGTTTCCAGATATTTGCTATTGTAAATAGTGATGTAATGAAATAATAGATGTGCATATGTCTTTTTATATTAATGTTTTTGTGTTTTTAGTTACCTAGAAGTATGATTGCTTGGTCATATTTGTGATATTTTGAAGAAATCTATATAGTTTTCCAGTTTCTACTTCCACCAACATTAAATGCATGTTACATTTTTCTCCACATCTTTACAAACATTTGTTGTTTCTGATCTTTTTTTATTTATTTATTTTTTGGGGGCCACACCCGTTTGATACTCAGGGATTACTCCTGGCTAAGCACTCAGAAATTGCCCCTGGCTTGGGGGGGGACCATATGGGACGCTAGGGGATCGAACCATGGTCCTTCCTTGGCTAGTGCTTGCAAGGCAGACACCTTATCTCTAGCACCACCTCACCGGCCCATGTTTCTGATCTTTATTATTAAGCCATTCTCAGTGGTATGTGGTAATATCAAATTGTCCCTTTTTTTGTTTTGGGGAACATACTCAGCGGTTCTCATGGCTTACCTCTGGCTTTACACTGAGACATCACTTCTGGTGACCCCAGGGTACCATTTGGAAAGCTACAAATTGAACATGAGCCAGATATATGCAAGCAAGCACCTTCCTTTCTTGCTATACTATTAGGCCGCAAATTGTCCTTTAGCTTTGCATCTCTTACAGAGTTAGTGATGATGAGTATTTATTCATGATCCTGTTGACCATTTATATGTCTAAGTTGGAGAAGTTTTTTTAGATATTCTGCCCATTTGGTTGATGGCTTGTGTGTGTGTTAAGTTTCTTAAGCATTTTGTTTTGGATAGAAAACTCGTGCGTCTATAATATGCAATATTTTCTCCCATTTCAGTCATCAAATATTTTATTTTATTTTGTTATATGTACTCACTTTTTACTTTTCCCCCTTGCAGTTGTTATCAAATACCTCAAAGACATCACTGAAGCTGATATTCTGGAGTGCATCATCTGTTTTCTTTTTGTCCCTAATTTCCCACCCAGCTCCAAAACTTGCTCCCTTAGCAGGCAAAGAATAACATATAGTATTTGTGAAAATAAAATAGTAAATAGAATTATCATAAATATTTCAGTAAGAGAAAATTTGTGAAAAATTTTACATCTCACAATGTCCATTATCTGAAAAAAACACCTTGTCTAAAACCATTGTCTGAGGATTTACTGTGCTTTTTTTTCTTTATTTCTTTTGCTTTTTTTTTTTTTTTTGGTCACACCTGGTGGTGCTCAGGGGTTACTCCTGGCTCTGTGCTCAGAAATCTCTCCTGGCAGGCTCTTGGGAACCATATGGGATTCCGGGAATTGAATGCCACACCGCTATGCTATCTCTCCTACCCGTGAGCTGTTCATTGTTAGTTGAGCTTTCTGCATTGTTTTCACTTGTTGAACTTAGTGGGCTACTATGCTCCTTTTTCATGTAATTTGTTCTGAGCTGTCAGTGTTAGGGAATTTAGAGGTATCATATGGCTGCGTCTGTGGCCACACTCTCCATAAACTATAGAACTAGGGGCCAGTGAGGTGGCGCTAGAGGTAAGGTGTCTGCCTTGCAAGCGCTAGCCAAGGAAAGAACCACGGTTTGATCCCCCGGTGTCCCATATGGTCCCCCCAAGCCAGGGGCAATTTCTGAGCGCGTAGCCAGGAGTAACGCCTGAGCATCTAATGGGTGTGGCCTAAAAAAAAGAACAAACAAAACAAAACTATAGAACTAGAACATTCTTTGGCTTAAAGTCTCTTCTGAGATTAGTCATGAAATGTGAAGCTGCATGAATTATATGCTGGAGGCTGCTGGGGGATGTATGTGTGTATACTGGAGCTTTAGGAAGTAAATGGTGTTGGGGGTGTGGGACAGAGCAGGTTTGTCACATCACGGCCACACAGGTTGGCTGACGCATCATTTCAGCATGATGATCTGGAAGATAGCTGTGGGCATCTCACCCTCTGTAGGATTTTCCTAGCGGTCACCTGCTCCACCCCTCTTCAGGGTTAGGAGAGAACCTGACCCCTGGAAATTTTCTTGAGGCTGAGAGCAGAACCCAGGCTGTAGCCAGACAGTGCAGGTCCAGAAACTCCTAGAAGATCTCCGATTTTCTCAGACCAATCCATCTTGATGGCCTCCCGGTCACTTCAGCCAAGTGCTTAAGGTACCCGTTTGTCACACAACCCCTCCTCTTTCCTTTCTCACCTCTTCTCCAATCATCCTGTGAGGGCAGTCTTGCTGCCAAAGACCACCACATGCACCCAGCTCGGAGTATTTGTTGGTTAATGCTCCAGCCTCTCCTGAAGAAAAGACCAGCTTTCCAAGTTAACAGCCTAGAACCCAGCACTAATGAAGCTTTAAATGATCTGCTGCCAATTTGGAACCACTTTGCTAAATATTCTTGCACCTAGTGGACCAAATTTTTCTTATGGCACTTATTAAAGATCTTTAAACGAGTTCAGTTTATTCCTTTCCTTCAGATATTCAGAACCTAGTACCATCAAGATTTTCATATTAAAGCTATCTTAAGACCAACGTTAAGTTTGGTGAGATAAATTTGACATGGAATTGAGTTACTTTAACAATATCATGCACTCACAAAATTAACAATATTGTCTAAAAAGCCAACCACAATAATTTGCAAAAATTGTTAATTCTAAGAAACCTCTAAGTCAGAGAAATTTTGTCCAATAGAAATTTAAAGGCTTATTTTTTTCCTTCTCAACTCCCAGCCATTAACTAAACAAAAACTTTCTGGTTTTTTGTTTGTTTGGTTGGTTTTGGGTCACACCTGACAGCACTCAGGGGTTACTCCTGGCTGTATGCTCAGAAATCGCTCCTGGCAGGCTCAGGGGACCATATGGGATGCCGGGATTCTAACCAATGACCTTCTGCGTGAAAGGCAAACGCCTTACCTCCATGTTATCTCTGGGGCCCCTAAATACTTTCCCCCTTAGCCTTAAGCCTCCTTTGATATATAAAGGACTCGCCTTGATCACTCTGCCTAATCCCCAACCTCCAACCAGGCGAGTCTGGGATTACAGACAATAAACTCTAGGGCTGAAAGGGACTGGGTAAATTTCTCCTTTCAGATAAACTCCAGTAAAAATTTCAAAAGGAAAAAATTTTTCTCTTCTCTCCAGCCACTTCTCAGCCAAAAAGTGACCAGGCAATAGCTTCCATGATGTTTTGATTCTGCCCTCTCTCTCTATCCACATGTGGATAAATTCATCTTATTCTGGCCTCAACTAAAGCATGGCATAAAAACAGCTGGGTAGTTGCAAAGTCCAGATATTCTCCTGAGAAAAATTATATCCCTGACAGCCATTGAAAAATCTGGGATTTATAGCCCCAGCCGCTCTCTGCCATGTCCCTAGAAGAGCAAGGCTGGCTGAACACGTAATTTCTTTTTTTTATGATGGATTATTTTTCTATTTATATTATAATATTTATTTAAACACCTTGATTACAAATATGATCGTAGTTGGGTATCAGTCATGTAAAAAAACACCCTTCACCAGTGCAACATTTCCATCACCAATGTCCCAAATCTCCCTCCTCCCCACCTAACCCCCACCTGTACTCTAGACAGGTTTTCTACTTCCCTCATTCATTCACATGGTTATGATAGTTCTCGGTGTAGTTATTTCTC
Organism: Suncus etruscus; assembly: GCF_024139225.1. NCBI lineage: Eukaryota > Metazoa > Chordata > Mammalia > Eulipotyphla > Soricidae > Suncus > Suncus etruscus. Next base: position 101,008,572 of record NC_064868.1, read on the forward strand.
TAACTGCACTCATCACTCTTTGTGGTGAGGTTCATGTTGTAAGCTGGACCTTCCAGCCCTCCTCTCTTTGTCTCTGAGAAATATTGCAAAAATATCTTATATTTTTCTTAAAACCCATAGATGAGGGAGACTATTCTGCATCTATGTTTCTCCCTCTGACTTATTCCACTCACATAATAGATTCCATGTACATCCATGTATAGGAAAATTTCATGACTTCATCTCTCCTAACGGCTATAATAATATTCTATTGTGTATAGGTACCACAGTTTCTTTAGCCATTCATCTGTTGAAGGGCATCTTGATTGTTTCCAGAGTCTGGCTATTGTAAATAGCGCTGCAATGAATATGGGTGTGAGGAAGGTATTTTTGTATTGTATTTTTGTGTTCCTAGGGTACATCCCTACGAGTGGTATAGCTGAATCGTATGGGAGCTCAATTTCCAGTTTTTGGAGGAATTTCCATGTTGCTTTTCATAAAGGCTGGACTAGATGGCATCCCCACCACAGTGAATAAGATTTTCTTTCTCTCCACATTCCTGCCAAGACTGCTTGTTCTCATTCTTTGTGATGTGTGCCAATCTCTGTGTCGTGAGATGGTACCTCATAGTTGTTTTTGAATAGCATGTCTCAGGAGAGATTCCTAGCCACTTACTTGATGGCTAGATGACACAGAGCAGAAAAACTTGAACAGAACAAGGGTCCATGCTGAACTGGTGAAATTTAGAAGACATTTTAAAATTATTACCATTATTTTATGTCTTCATTTTATTCCTTATGTACAATTGTGTACACAATTGATAGTTAAATGCAAGATAAAGTTAAGTGCAAGATTAAGAAAGTATAAATATTCAGAAATTGAATAACATTGTTAAATGTCAAAAGAGGTAAAATAAATCACAGAAGAAATAATAATATTACTCTTATTATTTAGAGTGATGTTACAAGTTTTGTACCATAGGACAGACTTTTCCCCCAAAACACATGCATCTTATGGAGTGAATGCCACCTGCAGTTGAAGCCTGAAAGCAGGGGAGAAGAGCATCTAAAAACTATGTATGTCTTATGGTCAGGTGCATCTTATAGAGCAAGAAAATAAGTTTTTGAAATAGCCAATCTTTCTAGATGTTCTGAAGTACCTCATGTAGGTTTTATTTTGTTTCTATTTGTTTGCTTTTTGGGCCACACCCGGTGACTCTCAGGGATTACTCCTAGCTACGCGCTCCTGGCTCTATGCTCAGAAATCACTCCTGGTGGGCTCAGGGCACCATATGGGAAGCCGGGGATCAAACTTCGGTCAGCCACTTGCAAGGAAAGTGCCCTACCTGCTGTGCTATAGCTCCGGACCCTCAGTTAATCTTGTCAAAAGATTTCTTTGCATCTGTTGATGTGATTCTTATCCATCCTTTTATTAATGTGGTGTTTTATATAACTGAATTGTTTATGCTTGACCCTTCTTGTATCCCTGTATGAATCCCACTTGTTTGGGATATATGATCTTTTTGACAAGTTGTTAGATTCAGTTACCTAAGATTTTTAATGATTTTGCATCAATATTCATCAGAGATTGTATGAATTTTACTTTTCTAGAAATCTGTCTGCTTCAAATATTAATGTAATAGCTTTATATAAGGTGTTAGGGATCAATCTGTGTTAAAGCCCTAGTCTAGGGTGTGAGCTACGACCTGCATAACTATGATCCCTAGTTCCAGAGGTCTATTTAAGACTATTGCAACAGAAGGGGACCTCTGGAAACATAATGGAAGATGCTATCCCAGGCCCATCCTAGGATCAGCGCAAAGACCAGGACCACCAACCACAGAAGACGGATTAAAATGACACTGAGGGAACAGAACTTCTATACCCACAAAGAAAGACATAATCATAAGTTCAACTCCTTGACTCGTGCAGATACTGAGACCTCTAGACACAGAGGTTTGATGTTATCACCCAGGACAGAGCAGAAGTCTTCCATACACCACAAAAGCACCAAGGGAGTATATAGTTAATCCCATGACAATATTCTTCAAGGGTGGAGAAACCCTGTATCTCTTAGGCAAAGGAAATTCTTTTTCGAATGACCCCAGTATTTACTGTGCATCTGCAGGAGGGGGAAAAAAGCACAAAACAATTTTTTATTATTATTTACTTATCTATTTTTTGTTGATTGCATTGTTGTGGTTTGGCTATTAAAATGGACGTCTCCATTTATATTTATTTATTTTCTTCTTTTCTTTTCTTATGTGCTCTGCCACATTTTTTTTATCTCAATACTATGGCTTTTATATGGTGCTTACCCTTTTGTTTTGTTTTGTTTTGTTTTTTTTGGAATGCTCACTGGATATTTTATTTGACAGTTCTTTATGTACTATTGTGGTGTTTCACCTTCTTTTCCCCCTTCGTCTCTCAAACCAAGGATGAAAGCCTCTAGAGAAGGACTCCACCCATTTCCGGAGTATCTGATTCTTTTTTTTTTCTCTCCAGGTTATTACTTTTCTCTTCTTCAAACAAAACCGCATAACTTGAACTATCTAGTCCTGCCTCCCAATTGGGGCGGGGGAATAAGGGAGGTACCAAGACCAAATAGGTGTAAGACCACTAAGTAGTAAGCTAGGCACAGAGGGGACCACTTATTCTAGCAGCCCCGGGGGTAAGAGAAGAGGTTATTGGAAGAAGGACAGGAACAGAGGTGGAGGGAGGACAATTCGGTGATGGGAATTCCCCTGATTTTATGTTAATATGTACCTAAAATATTATTGTCAATGATATGTAAGCAACTATGATTAAAATAAAAATTATATTTAATTAAAAACATACACATATACATATACATAGAAAAGCTTTGAAAGTCATGACTTAGATATCACTTGATGATTGAAGATGTGACTTTTGCCAACACTTCCAGTCTCATCGCATTTTTAAAATATTTTCCAAAATATTTGTAAAAGATTTCATGTTATGCTATAAACTTAAATGACAATTATTCTTGTTTCAAGTAAATAAAACTATTGCAACATTAACAAAAAGAATTAAAGACAGTAAATCTTCTCTGAAGGTTTAATAGAACTCACCAGTGAAACCATCTGAACAAGGACTTTTGTTCTTTGGGAGATTCTTAATTACTCTTTCTATTTTCTTACCTTTAACTGGTCTTTTTAGGCTTTCAAATTTTCCTCATTCAGCTTTGAGAGATTAAAAAAACTAAGAATCTATCCACATCCTCTAGGTTCTAGAGGAGAGTATAGTTTCTCTATTAACCTCTCATTTTACTTGGAATTACTTAAGGGTCCATTGTTACATCTCTGATATGATTTATTTGGACATTTTCTCTTTTTTCTCATCCATCTAGATAAAGTTTTATTTATCTTGTTTGTTCTTCTGAGGAATCACCTCATAGTTTCATTGATTCTTTGAATTGCTTTATTTGTTTCTATGTTGTTGATTCCTTCTATCATTTTTACTATTTCCCACCTTCTACTACATTTTAGGTTAATTTTCTTTTTATTTCAGGTATTTGTAATGTCTGTTTAGAGCCTTGCTTTGGGCTTTTTCTTCTTTTTCTTAACATAAGTATATATTGCTATGAATTTCCCTTGTATTACAATGTTTTCTGTATCCCATATATTCTGATAGCTTATATTTCATTGTCCTTAGTTTCATGGAATTTTTTAATTTCTTCCTTGATTTTCTCTATGATCAAGTCAATCTTTATCACTATGATGTTCAGCTTTCATGTGTTTTAATATTTTTAAATTCTTTCTGTAAATCACAGCATTATGATCTGAGAAGTTATTTTGTAAATTTATGTATAAATAATGCCCTAATATATTATCTATCCTGGAAAATGTTCTTTGTTGTAGCAGGTCAGCCCCTGAAGAGGTTGACTGATGGAGGGATGGAGAATGAGGCCCTTTTCTTCCAGCTCAGAGCATGCGTCTGCCACCCTGTCTAGCCCACGGTTCTGAGGTGAAACGGCGGGTAAACAGCTCGCAGACAATCAGGCTCGTGGAAATATTTGCTTTATTCGGATGGACAAAACTGAAGTCCAAAGACTCAGATTCAGTTCCAGCCAGCAAAAAGCTCTCCGCCTTCCACAGATCCTTGCTCTTATACTCCAGAGTCAGGTCCCACCCAATGGTGGGATCAGATACCAACCAATGGTGGAAGCAGAATCAGGTCCTACCCTAGGGTGGGGGCAGAAAGCCAGGTCACACCCTAGGGTAGGGCACAGATTAGGGTGAGCAACATAGTAATCCCCCAAAATATTTACATACACAACAATTCCCCCTTTTGTTTTTAGTAAAAAAACAATATTGTCTACAATTATTAAAAGAAAAATTAGTCAATAATAAAAGAGCGGCTGTTTGCATAAGCGCATCACAGGAAAATGTAAAGAAAAACTTCTAACCTAAGCACAGGGTGTCTAAAACCAGAAACATGTATCAAGGAATCAACTACAAGCTCCTGAGAAGATAAATCTAAGACGTACATAGATCTTTCGAAGAGACACCAGAAAGGTGGTGTAGCAGGCAAGAAGAAGCACCTTTTCTTTATTTGTTGTTGTTGGTGGTGGTGGTGGTGGTCGTTTTTGGGTCACACCTGGCAGTGCTCAGGAGTTACTCCTGACTCCACGTTCAGAAATCGCTCCTGGCAGATACCGGCATTTGAACCAATGACCTTCTGCATGAAAGGCCAATGCCTCACCTCCATACTATCTCTCCATTTTCATTCAAGTTCAGGTAGACCAGAAAGCCCATCTTTGAGGGCATTGAACTAGGCCTTTATTTCGGAAGAAGTGGCAATACACCCTCTGCACAGTGGGGAGCCACTGCAATGATGATCAATAGGTATCTGAATTTAGTCCAAGTTCTTAATCCGGTCTGAAGTCCATAAGATGTCTGAAATTGATGTCGACTATTTATAGATGGGAGCTTAAGTCACAACCCAAAACAAAATGTTTAAGGCAGAGACCCTCCCTGTGTAAATAAACAACTTGAGGGCCCATCCAAAATGGATGGAACCTTCTATAAACCTAGTATTTTGCCTATGATGCGCCCACGCAAAAAACCCTGAGAACAGACAAAAATATCATTTGGGAAATTATAGACAATAATATATAACTCACAAACCTAAAGTCAAGAAAGCAAAACCTTAATGTAATACAACATCGATTCCTAATATTAAAAACTAAAATAGAAAAACATTAATTACGATAGTCAAAAGAAGTGTAGTACCAAACATAACTTCAAAGGATTACAGTTATAGGAAAAACAACAGATGTAATTTCTACAGAGTTCAATACCAATCTGTAAATATGAGGGATCTGGAACTCCAAAAAGACCGGCAGAAGACACTTGATGGGTCTGGAAAAGCGGGTTGAAGCCTTGTACAGGAGATAACATCAAGCTGAATGAAGAAGGAAGGCCAGTACAGTCATCCATGTGTTGGGGCATCCCCAAGCGTTACATCATTACATCATAAGTTGGTTGGGCTTCTGTATTTCCTTTGGGATCGGTGCAATCTTGGGGTAGCCATTGTAGAAACGGTCAACAATAGCATTTTGTATGCGGATGGAAAACCAGAAATTCAGATAGCACAGTTTAACTGGGATCCAGAGACTGTGGGTCTTGTCCATGGATCTTTTCTCTGGTGTTACATTGTGACACAAATCCCAGGTGGCTTCATTTCCAACAAGTTTGCAGCATATATGGTGTAAAACTCCAACAGTCATGGATTTCTTCTTCCCGCCGAGATCGGGAAGCTTGTAGTTGTGGGTGAAGGAGATGGGTTGCACATGTGAAATCCTGAAAATTAAAATGTTAAGGACTAGGAAGAGAGAAGGAAGGATAAGGAAGACTAATTTGGGGAAGATAAAGTTAGGAAAAAGGAAACTATATACAAAATATGCAGAACAGACAGACACTAAACAAGACATACATACACAGACTTCACAAAAAATATGGCCATAACACTCACTCATACTAAAAAATATTTGTTGGAAAGGATCCAAAATAGAGCAAAAGAAAAGAGAATTCAGCTGAATCAACTAAAAGCTCCTTAAAATGTAATAGCCGGCAATTGTTTAGATAAATCATTTCAAATTCACTAAAAATTTTTTTTTTCGTGGAAATATTTGCTTTATTCGGATGGACAAAACTGAAGTCCAAAGATTCAGATTCAGTTCCAGCCAGCAAAAAGCCCCCGCCTTCCACAGACCCTTGTTCTTATACTCCAGAGTCAGGTCCCACCCAATGGTGGGATCAGATACCAACCAATGGTGGAAGCAGAATCAGGTCCTACCCTAGGGTGGGGGCAGAATGCCAGGTCACACCCTAGGGTAGGGCACAGATTAGGGTGAGCAACATAGTAATCCCCCAAAATATTTTTTTTGCATAATTTTTTTTTATTTAAACACCTTGATTACATACATGATTGTGTTTGGGTTTCAGTCATAAAAGGAACACCACCCATCACCAGTGCAACATTCCCATCACCCAAGTCCCAAATCTCCCTCCTCCCCACCCAACCCCCGCCTGTACCCTAAACAGGCTCTACATTTCCCTCATACATTCTCAATATTAGGACAGTTCAAAATGTAGTTATTTCTCTAACTAAACTCATCACTCTTTGTGGTGAGCTTCCTGAGGTGAGCTGGAACTTCCAGCTCTTTTCTTTTTTGTGTCTGAAAATTATTATTACAAGGGTGTCTTTCATTTTTCTTAAAACCCATAGATGAGTGAGACCATTCTGCGTTTTTCTCTCTCTCTCTGACTTATTTCACTCAGCATAATAGATTCCATGTACATCCATGTATAGGAAAATTTCATGACTTCATCTCTCCTGACAGCTGCATAATATTCCATTGTGTATATGTACCACAGTTTCTTTAGCCATTCGTCTGTTGAAGGGCATCTTGGTTGTTTCCAGAGTCTTGCTATGGTAAATAGAGCTGCAATGAATATAGGTGTAAGGAAGGGGTTTTTGTATTGTATTTTTGTGTTCCTAGAGTATATTCCTAGGAGTGGTATAGCTGGATCGTATGGGAGCTCGATTTCCAGTTTTTGGAGGAATCTCCATATCGCTTTCCATAAAGGTTGAACTAGACAGCATTCCCACCAGCAGTGGATAAGAGTTCCTTTCTCTCCACATCCCCGCCAACACTGTTTATTCTCATTCTTTGTGATGTGTGCCATTCTCTGGGGTGTGAGGTGGTATCTCATCGTTGTTTTGATTTGCATCTCCCTGATGATTAGTGATGTGGAACATTTTTTCATGTGTCTTTTGGCCATGCGTATTTCTTCTTTGTCAAAGTGTCTGTTCATTTCTTCTCCCCATTTTTTGATGGAGTTAGATGTTTTTTTCTTGTAAAGTTCTGTCAGTGCCTTGTATATTTTGGAGATTAGCCCCTTATCTGATGGGTATTGGGTGAATAGTTTCTCCCACTCAGTGGGTGGCTCTTGTATCCTGGGCACTATTTCCTTTGAGGTGCAGAAGCTTCTCAGCTTAATATATTCCCATCTGTTAATCTCTGCTTTCACTTGCTTGGAGAGTGCAGTTTCCTCCTTGAAGATGCCTGGAATGTCCTGGAGTGTTTTGCCTATGTGCTGTTCTATATAGCTTATGGTTTTGGGGCTGATATCGAGGTCTTTAATCCATTTGGATTTTACCTTTGTACATGATGTTAGCTGGGGGTCTAAGTTTAATTTTTTGCAAGTGGCTATCCAATTGTGCCAACACCACTTGTTGAAGAGGCTTTCCCTGCTCCATTTAGGATTTCCTGCTCCTTTATCAAAAATTAGATGGTTGTATGTCTGGGGAACATTTTCTGAGTATTCAAGCCTATTCCACTGATCTGAGGACCTATCCTTATTCCAATACCATGCTGTTTTGATAACTGTTGCTTTGTAGTACAGTTTAAAGTTGGGAAAAGTAATTCCTCCCGTATTCTTTTTCCCAATGATTGCTTTAGCTATTCGAGGGTGTTTATTGTTCCAAATGAATTTCAAAAGTGTCTGATCCACTTCTTTGAAGAATGTCATGGGTATCTTTAGAGGGATGGCATTAAATCTGTATAATGCCTTGGGGAGTATTGACATTTTGATGATGTTAATCCTGCCAATCCATGAGCAGGGTATGTGTTTCCATTTCCGTGTGTCCTCTCTTATTTCTTGGAGCAGAGTTTTATAGTTTTCTTTGTATAGGTCCTTCACATATTTAGTCAAGTTGATTCCAAGATATTTGAGTTTGTGTGGTACTATTGTGAATGGGGTTGTTTTCTTAATGTCCATTTCATCCTTATTACTATTGGTATATAGAAAGGCCATTGATTTTTGTGTGTTAATTTTGTAGCCTGCCACCTTGCTATATGAGTCTATTGTTTCTAGAAGCTTCTTGATAGAGTCTTTAGGGTTTTCTAAGTCGAGTATCATGTCATCTGCAAACAGTGAGAGCTTGACTTCTTCCTTTCCTATCTGGATTCCCTTGATATCCTTTTCTTGCCTAATCGCTATAGCAAGTACTTCCAGTGCTATGTTGAATAGGAGTGGTGAGAGAGGACAGCCTTGTCTTGTGCCAGAATTTAGAGGGAAGGCTTTTAGTTTTTCTCCATTGAGGATAATATTTGCCACTGGCTTGTGGTAGATGGCCTTCACTATATTGAGAAAGGTTCCCTCCATTCCCATCTTGCTGAGAGTTTTGATCAAGAATGGGTGTTGGACCTTATCAAATGCTTTCTCTGCATCTATTGATATGATCATGTGGTTTTTATTTTTCTTGTTATTGATGTTGTGTATTATGTTGATAGATTTACGGATGTTAAACCAGCCTTGCATTCCTGGGATGAAACCTACTTGATCGTAGTGGATGATCTTCTTTTTTTTTTTTTTTTTTTTTTTTTTGGTTTTTGGGCCACACCCGGTAACGCTCAGGGGTTACTCCTGGATATGCGCTCAGAAGTCGCTCCTGGCTTGGGGGACCATATGGGACGCCGGGGGATCGAACCGCGGTCCGTCTCCTAGGCTAGCGCAGGTAAGGCAGGCACCTTACCTCCAGCGCCACCGCCCGGCCCCGGATGATCTTCTTAACGAGGCATTGAATCCTATTTGCCAGGATTTTGTTGAGGATCTTTGCATCTGCATTCATCAGTGATATTGGTCTGTAATTTTCTTTTTTGGTAGCGTCTCTGTCTGGTTTAGGTATCAAGGTGATGTTGGCTTCATAAAAGCTATTTGGAAGTGTTTCTGTTTGTTCAATTTCATGAAAGAGTCTTGCCAAGATTGGCAGTAGTTCCTCTTGGAAAGTTTGATAGAATTCATTAGTGAATCCATCTGGACCTGGGCTTTTGTTTTTCGGCAGACATTTGATTACTGTTTTAATTTCATCAATGGTGATGGGGGTGTTTAGATATGCTATATCCTCTTCCTTCAACCGTGGAAGATTATAAGAGTCCAAGAATTTATCCATTTCTTCCAGGTTCTCATTTTTAGTGGCGTAGAGTTTTTCAAAGTAGTTTCTGATTACCCTTTGAATCTCTGTCATATCAGTAGTGATCTCTCCTTTTTCATTCCTGATACGAGTTATCAAGTTTCTCTCTCTCTCTTTGTTAGGTTTGCCAGTGGTCTATCAATCTTGTTTATTTTTTCAAAGAACCAACTTCTGCTTTCGTTGATCTTTCGGATTGTTTTTTGAGTTTCCACTTCGTTGATTTCTGCTCTCAGCTTTGTTATTTCCTTCTGTCTTCCTATTCTTGGGTCCTTTTGTTGAGCATTTTCTAGTTCTATTAGCTGTGTCATTAAGCTACTCAGGTAAGCTCCTTCTTCCTTCCTGATGTGTGCTTGCAAAGCTATAAATTTTCCTCTCAGTACTGCTTTTGCTGTGTCCCATAAGTTCTGAGAGTTTGTGTCTTGATTGTCATTTGTTTCCAGGAACCTTTTTATTTCCTCCTTGATTTCATCTCGGACCCACTGGTTATTGAGCATGAGGCTGTTTAACTTCCAGGTGTTAAAGTGTTTCTTCTGAGTCCCTTTGGAGTTCACAAATAATTTCAGAGCCTTGTGGTCAGCGAAGGTAGTCTGCAAAATTTCTATCCTCTTGACCTTATGGAGGTATGTTTTATGTGCCAGCATGTAGTCTATCCTGGAGAATGTCCCATGTACATTGGATAAGAATGTGTATCCAGGTTTCTGGGGATGGAGTGTCCTATATATATCCACTAGGCCTCTTTCTTCCATTTCTCTCCTCAGGTCTAGTATATTCTTGTTGGGTTTCAGTCTGGTTGACCTATCCAGTGTTGACAAAGCCGTGTTAAGGTCCCCCACAATTATTGTGTTGTTGTTGATATTATTTTTCAGATTTGTCAACAGTTGTATTAAATATTTTGCTGGCCCCTCATTTGGTGCATATATGTTTAGGAGAGTGAATTCTCCCTGCTCTACGTACCCCTTGATTAATATAAAATGTCCGTCTTTGTCCCTTACAACCTTCCTGAGTATAAAGTTTGCATTATCTGATATTAGTATGGCCACTCCAGCTTTTTTATGGGTGTTGTTTGCTTGGATAATTTTTCTCCAGCCTTTTTTTTGAGTCTATGTTTGTTCTGACTATTCAGGTGCGTTTCTTGTAGGCAGCAGAAGGTTGGATTGTGTTTTTTGATCCATTTAGCCACTCTGTGTCTCTTAACTGGTGCATTTAGTCCATTGACGTTGAGAGAAAGAATTGTCCTGGGATTTAACGCCATCTTTATTTCAAAATTTGGTGTGTCTTTTGGGTAGTCTTGTCTTAGATTAGGTCTTTCAGTTTTTCTCTTAAGACTGGTTTTGTGTCTGTGAAGTTTCTGAGCTGTTTTTTGTCTGTGAAACCATGTATTCTTCCATCAAACCGGAAAGTGAGTTTTGCTGGGTATAGTATTCTGGGTGAAGCATTCATTTCATTCAGTCTTGTCACAATATCCCACCACTGCTTTCTGGCATTGAGCGTTTCTGGTGACAGGTCTGCTGTAAATCTCAGGGAAGCTTGCTTGAACATGATTTCCCCTTTTGATCTTGCTGTTTTCAGAATTCTGTCTCTATCTGTGGGATTTGTCATTGTGACTAGGATGTGTCTTGGGGTGGTTTTTCTGGGGTCTCTTTTGGTTGGTACTCTTCGGGCATGCAGGATTTGATCACATATATTCTTTAGCTCTGGAAGTTTCTCTTTAATGATGTTCTTGACCATTGATTCTTCCTGGAAATTTTCTTCCTGGGTCTCTGGGACTCCAATGATTCTTAAGTTGTTTCTGTTGATCTTATCATAGACTTCTATTTTCGTCTGTTCCCATTCTTTGACTAATTTTTCCATTGTCTGCTCATTTGCTTTAAGTTTTTTGTCCAATCTCTCCTGCTGTATGGAATTGTTATGTATCTCATCTTCCACAGCACCAAGTCTATTCTCAGCTTCTGATACCCTGTCCCAGAGCTTATCCATTTTGTCATTCACTTCGTTTACTGACTTTTTCAGTCCTGTTAGTTGACATGTTATTTCAGTTTGGAGTTTTGTCATTTCTGCCTTCATATTTTCTTGGTTCTTATTAGTGTTCTGTTCAACTCGATCCATGGTTTCTTGGAGTCTGTTGAGCACCTTCCATATTGCTAGTCTAAAGTCCTTATCTGAGAGGTTGATTAGTTGTTCAGTCATTATCTGGTCCTCAGAATTGTCATCTTCATTCTCTATGTCTGATGCTGGCCTGCGTTGTTTCCCCATTGTCACACTTGTATTGTGGGTTTTTCTACGTGTTGTGGTGGTATTCATTGTCTATATGATGTAGGCAGCACACTCCTCTGGCTCCTCCCTTTCTGGATGGGCTGACTTGCCTCTAAGGGAGGGGAGTCCTCCGTGGATGAAGCCTCACACTGGGTCAAATCTTAGGCCCGAGCATGCAACAGAGAAGACAGTCCAGAGAGAAATGTTTGCTTCTGTGATATAGCGCCGTTCTTAGTGTGATTTTTCCTTCTTGTTGCAATGGAGTTCTTTCCTTAGAAAGAGTGCACGGCCGCGTAGCGAAGTGGAGCGGCCGTGCTCCTCTGAGCCTCTTTTTGCCCCACTCGCAAGAGTTTCACGCAAGAGGACAGTAGACAGACATAGACAGGTCACACTCACAGTCTTTCACAGCTGAGCCCCACTGGGCCGGTGTACTTTCGCGGATTTTCCCCGCCTGGTGTCACACACAGGGAGCCAGCTTTTGCAAAGGTTAGCCGGTTTTTTCCCCCCAAAATATTTACACTTTGTGAACTATAGAAGAATGTGCTTTCTTTCTTGGGGGTGGCAAAGAACATGTGTATGTTCAACAATCCCAGTTCTTTTAACTCCCCTTTAATGCTCTTGTCTCTTAACTGCTATTCCATCTGGTTGATTTATCTATTGGGGAATGTGGAGTACTGAAGTCTCCCATTACTATTGTATTTCTGTCAATGTGTTTTAGATTTGTCAGCAGAAACTTTAGCATCTTTGCTAAGTCTTCATTTATTGCGTAATTGTTATTTACATTTCTTTTTTAAATTTCTTTATTTAAACACCTTGATTACAAATATAATTGTAGTAGGCTTTAAGTCATAACAAGAACACCCTCTTCACCTTGCAATCTTCCCATCACCAATGCCTTGATTTATTATTTCCTTAATCAATAGGTTATGTCCATCACTGTCTCTAAATTACCTTTTTATATTGGATGCTATTGTAGAATGTTGGAACCTGGGGACTCAAGCAACACCAGAATGATATTATCCTGGAAAAGCAGGGGTTTACAGATCATCCTAGATCTGAAGCTTCAAGTTGCCTCTTACCAGATCTTTTAATGTGATTTTAGCAAAGACTTACCTGAGAATTTTATTTAAGACATACAAGACATATTATTCATTGGTAAAATGACCTTTTTATGAGTTACAAAAAATTGCCTGTGGGAACTATTGAGGAGTGTTAGGAATAAGATGTTGCTGGTATAACCTTGGCTGTGTGCTGTCAGGCCTGTCTATCTGCTTCAAGGCCTCTGTACTCAGAGGCTATGGCACAGAAATCTTCTAGTCCTCTCCTTACCTTCTTCAGGATGCTAATTGGTTTGATATAAGTATGGCCATCCCATCATTTTTATTACATTACTTGTATGATTGTTTTCTATCCCTTCATTCTGAATCTGTATTATACCGATGAGTTTAGGTGTGTCACTTGTATACAGCAGATGGATCGATTTTCATTCCATATTCATCCAGATTCTATATGCCTTTATCTAGGGAAGTGAGACTAATTATACATAGGGCTATGTTGCTATTTTTGTGTATTTCTGTGGAATCTACTGCATTTTCCCAGCGTCTAAGATACCTGTGCATAAAGGACTACGCCCTATTTTTCCTGTGAAAATATAGGATTTGGGCTATATTTGCAGTATAAGTCTACCTCTCTTTTAATGCACACCAAATGGAAATTAAAATACATAAGAGAAAGAGAGTAGAACCCTCACAGGCTAACAGTATATGTTTAATAAAGCTAGACTTTGAAGTGACAACAATCATTTTACATTTGTCATTTGTAGTGAGTGACTGTGATTTTTTAATTGTGATCTACACTGAGAGCAGGGAGAGGGGGATCTTTCAAGAGTAGCTGGCTGGGGTACAGTGATTAAGAGGACAGATAGAGGGAAACAGAGTGCCTCCTCTATGTTCCATAAAAGCTTTACAAAGGACTGAGCACCGGAAAGCAGCATACCAGCAATGACACCCTGCAGCTGAATGATGCACGCTCAGTAATTCAGCTCTTCTGTGTGCCCTGAAAGATTAATCAGGACAAGCAGAGGACTGAGTGATGCTGCCTGGATGGGATTCAGCCATAAGAGGGGAGCGGATCACTCGTTCCTGAAGCTGGAGTAAGTTTCAGCATGCCGTATACCAGCATAAAAGATGACCCCAACTTTTTTTTTTAATTTTTATTGTGGTCGAAATGAATTTTCGCACAGTAATATTTGAGGCACATAGTGACAATGAGTGAGGGGCATTTCCACCACCAGTGATGTCCTCCCTCGACCCCTGTTTCCAGCATGCATCCCACATCTCCTCCCCTATACCCCCGTAATTCTAGTGCAACTATTTCCCCCAGTACAGCTTGTTGTAGATAGGCTATCGATTCTGTTGTCGTTGACTTTAAATTTGGTAATAATGTCTGGTCAGTTTTTATTTTCACCAAATGAACATTCGACTGTCTGGCCTTGGTACCATCTGGGGGAAGAAGGAAAAAAGAAAAGAGAAACAAGGCAAAAAAAAGAGAAAAACTAGAGAAGTCTGTCTAGGTGTTATAAATATTCATTTAGAAGAAGGAAGGAAAAAAAGAAGAAAAAGGTAGTAAAACAAGACAAACCAGAAACAACAACAACAACAACAACAACAACAAAACCAATAAGGGAGTATCAACAAGATTTAAAAAAAAATAAACACAGAATAAGCCAAAAACCAAAACCATCAGCTACCAAAAAAGAAAAAAAAGATTTAAAAAAAGAAAAGAAAAAACTAAACTAAACAAACAAACAAGACCAGCATCTTCTTAAGAAAAAGAGTTCTGTTTCATTTTTTTTCATGGCATGAAATATAGGGAAAATTACAGCTGGAATTCCCTTGGCCTAAGAGATACAGGGGTTCTCTACCCTTGAAGTATACTGCCATGGGAACAACTACTGGCTCCATGCTCACTCATTTGCACAACCCAAGGTCCTTTTTATGGTGCCAGGACACTTTCCACTCAGATGTGTGTAATGATATCTTGCCTCTGTAGCTGGAGATCTTGTTATTTGTGTAGGTCATAAGGTGAAGGCTAGCAGAAGAGCTTTTCATTATAGTTCTAGGAGTTCTGTTCCATCACTGTTGTTGTAGTCAGTCTTCTGTAATTAATGGACTTGGTTTTTGTTCAGAACCTAGGACAAAGCCTAGGGTATAGTCTTTCAGCATAGTTCCGAAGTTCTGCTCAGTTGCAGTTGTCAAAGTTAGACCTCTGGAATTAGAGATCTTGTTTTTTTTTTTACATACCCTAGGCCGAGGCCTAGACTAGGAACTTCCTCATTGGTCCCTTGATAGGTCTGTCCAGCAGATATTTGTCAAAGTCCGTCTTCTGTACATAGAGATTTTGGTTTTCGCTCAGGGCAAAGGATGACATGTGTCTTGGTTGCATCATACCGTTAGGTGCTGAGATGGGGCAGTCCTCTCTTAGCTCAAGTTGCTGCTGTTTCCTCATGTCAGGGTGTCATGTTAAAACTTGGGCAAGTTGGTGCCGGGACAGCATTCAGAGTTTCCCCTAGAGGAGTCGGATTCCTGGTGCTGTTGCTGGGACCTGTGTCGTGGTTCCATGTCTTGGATTTGGGGTTCTGGGTTGGAAGACGACCTCTGACTTTTAAGAAGTTTTTCATGAGTTAAAAAGTCATTTTATATGCCTGAAAATATTGTAGTTTATGTAAGAACCTATTTTTATAGGCAGACTTTCAACAATTCTTGAAAGATTAGTTTTGTCATCACAAATGCTACCAGTACTTGTCTGAAAAGTTTCTTATCCCTCCGTCCAGTCTAAATGCTAGCTTTTCAGTGTAGTGGACTCAAGCATAGAATTTTTCCAGTCAATATTTTGAATATGTCATTCCACTCTTTCCTGACTCTTAAAATACACAAGTCTGTTGTATTTCTTATGTTATTTCCCTTATTTTTGAGGGTTTTATTTCTTCTTAATGATTTAAGTAATTTTTGTCTTTTAACTTTACCTTTTTGATTACTATGTTTCTTGGCATTTTTGAGTTTAGTTTGTTTGGCACTCTTTGGATCTCTTGAAACTATGCAGGTGCTTCCTTCTCTCCAGATAAAGTTTAATGCTCTTGCTATTATCTACCACAAATCTTACATTCTCATCCATTCATTTACTGTTCTTTCTTGTGATTTCAGTATTTGAAATTTGGTATTTGATATCCTATATCAGTTCATCTTTCACTTGGTTGAAGTGGTCTTCCAATGACTGCCTTATTTCCATGGCCATTGCATGAAGCATTGATTTAAACTCTTCAATAGATGCCAGTTGAGTGTTTATTTGAGCTCAGTGATTTGCTGGGTCTAGTGTCCCTGACTGCCAGAGCCTATGAATTCATGTTTTCCCATTGTTCTTAAAGATCTATGGATACTGTCATTTGCAGTTCGTATTGTCAATAGTCTTAGTTCTAAACTGGTTTTTATATTTCAGCAAACTCTCCTTCTTTTTAACAGTTTCTGTGCCTTAAAATACTGTTTCCGTGTTCCTGCAGAGGGATATCTAACAATCCTGTTCATTAGAAAGTAATTATGAAGAAATTTGAGACAAGATATCAAAGCCAACAACAGAGTTAGTGGAGTTGAATGGGGGTGAAACTGTCTTATGGCTGCTAATGCATCTGGTCAGTTTTGTTTTCAAGTAGTGGGTGGCACCTTGGGTGCTACCTACTCCAAGGGATCCAGGGATCACTCACACATGGTGCAGGGGCAATGGGCCTGGAAGCATATCCAACTAATTTTAAGCAATTTCTGGTTATTATAGTCACAATGGACATATAGCATTCTCCTTAGTCACACATGCACAGCTGGTTAGATGTAATTGTTAAAACTTACATTTGATATTTGTCTTGTGGTTTTGTTCATTAGTTTAACCTCATATTCCTCTCCCTTTATTCTGCGAATTAACATTGCTGTGGCAACTGGTAACCCATTTAATGATTCAGGATCAATGCTAATGATAATCTGCCTTTGACTCCTCTCAATAATATATGATAAATCTTCCCAGGTATCAGACTCTATTCATTAGAGTAAATATTTGCAGAGAGCAAAAGTTTTGTTTAGCTTAAGACTTAATATCTGTCCTAAAAGAGAATTTCCAAGTCATAAAGCAAAGATTGCTTCAGAGACATAAAGAAGAAGCCATTTTTGATCTCCTGCCTCAAATATATCCTACCAAACCCATACCTTTCTTCAATCAGAACAAGGAAGAGAGATAAAAACCTCAGATTTATGGACACTTAATCTATGACAAAAAGTGAAGCAAGGCAAGTCTATTCAATACTATTGGGAAGACTTAACAGCTACATGCAAAAATGAAACGGTATCTGTGTCTCACACTTTGCACAATGTTCACTTAAAGTGGACTAAATACCTCAAGAATAAAACAGCATTAATAACTGAGAAACAAAGCATAGCATAATTCTACAGAATACAGAGCAGATACCAGAGGGTTCTTCAATGATCTGACTCGAGTGGCAAAGACCAAAACAAAGCAAGTGAGACTATATCAAACATCTCCAAAGTTTTGCATGTCAAAATAAAATTGGGCTTGATTCATTTCCTTTGGGGGATAGCCCTGGCTGGCTAGGTTGTGGGGTCTTGTTGGCAGATGGATTAAAGTATTAAACTTTATTTCAGTTGTGTGGTCTCGTCCTTCTACTCTGGAAAAATACATTTGGGGGCTCTGCCAGGAGAGAATTAACATAACCAGTCGCCAATAAGGCTTCCCAGGTCCCATGAATATACCAGGACACCCTCGAGGTATGTAAAAGACCCAAGAAATAGAGCTACTGAGAAAGCCCTAAAGGGAGAAACCAGACACAGTACTGCTCCTGAGGGCAGGAAACTAGAGGGACGACCTAGTCCTCCCAGAGGTCACAACCGTGGGTGGGGGAGGGCATCCACATGGGTTTGAGTTCCACTAAGTGTCCACTCAGGGATGTCTTTGTGTCACCGCTGGGGGTGATAGGGAATCTCATGGGTTTGAGTCCCATCAGGGGTTCCAGTGTCTGTCACCCACTTTTTAAGGGAGGCACCCACATGGGTTCCAATCCCAGTAAGTGCTCCCACTCTGGGATGCATTCTTGTAACCATTGGGGGTGTTCCAGTGTGTCTGGCGCCGTTGTGATATGTGAGTTTCGGTGCATCATGGGCCCTCATTGGTTTAACTCCCACTGAAAGTTCAAGTCATTCTGTCTGTTTTTTTACTTAATTTTTTTAGTTTTTTGGGCCACAGCAATTTCATGCTTAGGGGTTACTACTGTCTATGTGCTCAGAAATGGCCCCTGGGTTGGAGGAACCATAAGGGACCCCAGGAAATCGAACCGCTGTCCATCCTAGGCTAGCACTTGCAAGGCAGACTGCTTACCTCGCACCACATCTCTGATCCCACTCTGTCTGTTTTTGTCTGTGGTTCTGTGTTCTGTGTTTTCTCTGTCTGATCTAAATATGGAGGGAAACACTAGGGAGAATGCCATCTCTCCTTAGGTCAGAAAATGAGTGTGGCAATGAGGAGACCTCGCAGGCAAACACCATGCACAGAGAATGAAGATGATAGCTCTGATGATTCAAAAATACCAACCATCTATTAATCTCTCAGATAAGGAGTTTAGAATAGAAATATGGAGGATACTCTTAGAAATCAAAGAAAACATATCTCTAGCTGAACAGAACACAAAGATAGAAATCAGAAAACTCCAAATTGAAATAACATCTGAAAAACACTGTATCTGAACTGAAAACCTCAATGGAAAGCTTCTTCAACAGGGTAACAAGAGTCGAGGACAGAGTCAGTGAACGGGAAGATGAAATGCAGTACACCACCATACAGCAGAAGAGATAGGAAA
This sequence comes from Suncus etruscus, assembly GCF_024139225.1. Classification (NCBI taxonomy): domain Eukaryota; kingdom Metazoa; phylum Chordata; class Mammalia; order Eulipotyphla; family Soricidae; genus Suncus; species Suncus etruscus. Next base: position 101,027,214 of record NC_064868.1, read on the forward strand.
AGAACCTTGAGGTAACTGATCATACAATGGAAATAGTACTCAAAAATGTGAAGAGATGAAAATAGAAGTCTTTGATAAACTCAACAGAAACAACATAAGAATCATTGGCATCCCAGAGGCCCAGGAAGGGGAACCCAGGAAGAATCAACAGTCAAAGACATCATCACAGAGAAACTCCTAGAGCTAAAGACTGCATGCAATCACATCCTGCATGCCTAAAGAGTATGGCACTGGAATAAAGACAGATACTCAGATCAGTGCAATAGGCTTGAGTATTCAGTTAATGTTCCCCAGACATACAATCACCTAATTTTTGATAAAGGAGCAAGAAATTCTAAAAGGAGCAATGAAAACCTCTTCAACAAGTGGTGTTGGCACAACTTGCAAAAAAGCGAACTTACACCCCCAGCTAACATCATGTCCGAAGGTAAAATCCAAATGGATTAAAGACCTTGATATCAGACCTGATAACATAAGGTACATAGAACAACACGTAGGTAAAACACTCCATGACATTGAGACTAAAGGCATCTTTAAGGAGGAAACGGCACTCTCCAAACAAGTGAAAGCAGAGATTAACAGATGGAAATATATTAAGCTGAAAAGCTTCTGCACCTCAAAGGACATAGTGCCTAGGATACAAGAGCCACCCACTGAGTGGGAGAAACTATTCACCCAATACCCATCAGATAAGGGGCTATTCTTCAAAATATACAAGGCACTGACAGAATTTTACAAGAAAAAACATCTAATCCCGTCAAAAAATGGGGAGAAGAAATGGACAATTTGATAAAGAAAAAATACAAATGGCCAAAAGGCACATGAAAAAAATGCACCATATCACTAATCATCAGGGAGATGCAAATCAAAACAACTATAAGGTATCATTTAACACCACAGAGATTGGCCCACATCACAAAGAATGAGAAGAATCAGTTTTGGCAGGGATGTGGAGAGAAAGGAACTCTTATCCACTGCTGGTGAGAATGCTGTCTAGTCCAACCTTTATGAAAAGTGATATGGAGATTCCTCCAAAAACTGGAAATCAAGCTCCCATACGATTCAGCTATAGCACTCCTAGTAATATACCCTAGGAATACAAAAGTACAATACAAAAATCCCTTCCTTACACCTATATTCATTGCAGCACTATTTACTATAGAAAGACTCTGGAAACAAGCAAGATGCCTTTCAACAGATGAATGGCTAAAGAAACTGTGGTACATATACACAATGGAATATTATGCAGCCATCAGAAGAGATGAAAGACATTTTTGCAATAATTTTTAGAGACAAAAGAGAGGAGGGCTGGAAGTTCCAGCTTACCTCATGAAGTTCACCACAAAGAGTGATGAGCTTAGTTAGAGAAATAGCTACATTGAGAACTATCCTAACAATAAGAATGTATGAGGGAAATAGAAAGCCTGTGTAGAGTACAGACAGGGGTGGGTTGGGGAGGAGGGAGAATTGGGATATTGGTGATGGGAATGCTGCACTGGTGATGGGGGTTGTTTATTACATGACAGAAACCTAACCAAAATCATGTTTGTAATCAAGGTGTTTAAATAAAATATTAAAAATATACTCAACAAAATCTTAGCAAACTAAATCAGCATCAAAAATAAATAAAAAAAATAAGATAGTATTCAAAACCACCAAGCAGAAGGAATAAACAACAAAAGATGTAGGGAATCTATGCTATGATAACTTTAAATCACATAATAAATAAACGGAATAAACGGAAGACCTTAGGAAATGGGATTGTATTCCATATTCATGATAGCAGAATCAGTAATGTTAAAAAGACTTACCTTCTTTAGCTACTAAATAATTTCAATGCAACCTCCATCTAAGTTTAGACAAAATTCTTCAAAGACCTAGAAACTTTTTTAATTTAACAACGATGATTACAAAGTTGTTCATAAGACAGTTGGGTTTTTTTCTGACTTTCAAAGTTGTCATGATGAGTTTCAGTCATACAATATGCAACACCTTTCACCAGGCACATTTCCCACTAACAATATCCCCATTTTTGTCCTCCTCTCCCCTTTGTCCTCCCCCTTGGGACCTAGAAATTTTTATAATAACTTTTGTATAAAATCAGGAGAGTCCACATTATTAGACAAAGCCATGCTGAAAAATAAGAATATGGAGATATATTATTACCTACTTTGGTAGGTATATTTTGAAACTATAGTAATCAACACTTTCTGGTACTGGAATAAAGATAAACTCTGACAGATGGCTTACAATTGAATACTCAAGACAAAACTCTCTCTATATGAACAAGTCAACTTTCATAAAGAACAAAAATGGAATAAAAATATCCTCTTTAACAAATGGTGCTGAAGAAACCTGTAAGAACTTAAAGCTTGATCCATATCTCACGCTTCATGCAAGAGTCAATTCAAAATGTAATGAAAACCTTGAGATATGACTGGAAACTATAAAGTATGTGGAAGAAATTATAGACAGAATTCTCCAAGATTTGACTCTCAAAGGAATCTTCAATGATCAGATACTACTGGCAAAGGCACCAAAATCAAAAATAAACAAATAATTTCTGCAGGGCAAAATAAACACAGGATAAACGAAAAGACAACTAACAGAATGGAAAAATATTTGCATTAAACACATGATATAAAAACTCGATAACTAGGGTATATAAAGTACTTAAAAAGATCAACAAAAAATTCAAAAACCATATAAAAATGGAGGAAGAGAAAATGAGCAGATAATTCTCAGAGGAAAATACTCAGATTTCCAATAGGCACATGAAAATATGCTCAGAATGCCTTGTTATTGTGGAATCCAAATCAAGACAACACATCTCATGTCAGTGAGAATAGCACAAAGAAGCATAGTACATAGTAGGAACAATCTGTGTTGGCAGAGTTATAGTGACAAAAGGAACTCTCGTCCACAGCTAGTGGGAATGTCTTTGGTTCAATTCTGTGGAAAACATTACACAGAGTTCTCAATAAATTTCGAATTAAATTTTCTGGTATTTACCCTCTAAACGTAAGTTTTTATATATGCTACAATTCATTGATGCATTTAGTACAAAAGGTAAGACACAGAATCAAACTAGGTAACCAATGACAGATGAATGGATTATGAAGATGTATATTTATACACAATGGATTATTATGCATCTATAAGGAATTTTGAAATCATGCAATTTGCTGCATCTTGATTGGAACTGGAGCATATTATATGCAATGAAGTAAGCCAGAATAATAAAGATAAACATTGGGTGATATCACATATCTTTGTAAAATAATATTACCTGGATGAGAAAATGGAGTAAAGGGGGGATACCTTGACCACAGAGATTATTGAGAGGTAAGAAATGAAGGTGGCTAGAGGAAGTAGATGAGAAATGGAATTAATAGGGGGCTAGGGACCAGGGATTTGGTTATATTGATGATGTGGGAGAATCATATTTTATAAATACAAAGCACTGACTCAGCAACAGTGAAAATATGAGATCTGGGGCTGGAAAGGTGGCATTAGAGGTAAGGTGTCAGCCTTGCAAGTGCTAGCCTAGGACGGACCACAGTTTGATCCCCCGGCATCCCATATGATCCCCCCAAGCCAGAGGCAATTTTTGAACGCTTAACCAGGAGTAACCCCGAGCATCAAATGGGTGTGGCCCCCCAAAAAATAAAGAAAATATGAGATCTAATCTTTAACCACTTAACTCTGTAATGTGTCTGCAAAAGTGACAGGAAGTAGGTATGGGGTGTGGATTGGGGATGATAGGAACTCTGGATAAAAAACTGATTCTTCTGGCATATCCTAGTCCATGAACCCCACCACGATATGCAGTAAAAGCCACTCTACAAGAGTGTCAATGTGGAAACAACGCAGTACAACAGCATGCATAAAAAATGAGGATGGAAGCTCTGATGACCCAGAAAGTACCAACTGCACAGTTAGTCCTCTATGGAGGATGCTAATAAACAAAAAGAAAGAATAGGTCAAGCTGAAGAGAACACAGAAAGAAATCCAAACTGAAATGACAGGACTGAAAAACTCAGTAGATGAAATAAAAAACTCAATGGAAAGCCTCTCCAACAGAGTAACAGCAGCATAGGACATAATCAGCGAGATGGAAGATGAGATGCAGAACAACTCCATACAGTAGAAGAAACTGGAAAAGAACCTTAAAGCAAATGATCAAACAGTGGAAAAAATACGAAAGATTGTGAGCAGATAAAAATAGAAGTCCTTGACAAATTCAGCAGAAACAACATAAGAATCATTGGAATCCAGAGGTCCAAAAAGAAAAGCCCCAGAAAGAATCAATAGTCAAGGACATTATTACAGAGAAACTCCCAGAGCTAACGATGGCATGCAACCAAATCCTGCATGCCCAAAGAATACCAGCTAAAAGAGACCCCCAAAAAAGCACCCCAAGACGCATCCTAGTTATAATGATGAATCCCACAGATAGATATAGAATACTGAAAGCAGCAAGATCAAAAAGGGAAATTGCATTCAAAGGAGCATCCTTAAGATTTATAGCAGACATGTGAAAAGAAACCCTCAAGACCAGAAGGCAGGGTGGGATATAGTGACAAAACTCAACTAAATGAATGCTTTGCCTAGAATGCTGCACCCAGCCAAACTCAATTTCAGGTTTGAAGGAAGTATACATAGCTTCAATGATAAACAGCGGCTCAGAAACTTTACAGACTCAAAACCAGCCTTCAAAGAAAAACTGAGAGGTCTACTTTAAGACAAAGACAGACCAACAGACACAACAAACTTCTATACAAAGATGACACTAAATCGATTGGCCTTCTTATATACTAATAATGATAGAGAAGAGATCGACATTAAGAAAACAACCCCATTCATATTAGTGTCACACAAACTCAATTATCTTGGTGTCAACTTAACTAAAGATGTGAAGGACCTCTACAAAGAAAACTACAAAACCCTGCTTCAAGAAATAAGGGAGAAAATAAGGAAATGGAGACACATACCCTGCTCATAGATGGGCAGGATTAACATCATTAAAATAGCAATACTCCCCAAAGCATAGTACAGATTTAATGTAACCTCTAAGGATACCCATGACATTCTTGAAAGAAGTGGATCAAACACTCCTAAAATTCATTTGGAACAATAGGCACCCAGTAATAGCTAGAGCAACCATTGCGAATAGGAGTATGGAATGCATCACTTTCCCAAACCTTAAATTGTATTACAAAGCTAGTAATTAAAACAGCATGGTACTTGAATAAAGAAAGACCCTTAAATCAGTGGAATAGACGAGTATTCAGAAAATGTGCTCCAGATATACAATCAATTAATCTTCGATGAAGGGGCAAGAAATGCAAAATGAAGCAAGGAAAGCCTCTTCAACAAGTGGTGTTGGAGGAACTGGTCAGCTGCTTGCCAAGAAAGCAAACTCAGACCTCCATCTAACACGTGCACAGGGTCCGGAGTGGTGGTGCAAATGGTAAGGCATCTGTCTTACGCATGTTAGCCTAGGATGGACCATGGTTCAATCCCCCAGCATCCCAGAGGGTCTCCCAAGCCAGGAGCAATTTCTGAGCGCATAACTAAGAGTAACCCCTGAGCGTTACTGGGTGTGGCCAAAAAACCAGACCAAAACAAAACAAAACAAAACAAAACCACCATGCACAAAGGTCAAATCCAAATGGCTTAAAGACCTGGATATCACATCTGAAACCATAAGGTATATTGAACAGCATGTAAGTAAAACACTTAAGGCATCTTCAAGTCAGAAGCAGCACTCTCCATACAAGGGGAAACATAGATAAACAGATGAGACTATATTAACATGAGAACCTTCTGAAACTCAAAGGAAATAATGCCTAGGATACAAAATCCACCTGAAGCCTCACCCCCCCATTCTTTCTAGGTAACTTGACCTTACCTGCAAGACCTTGCCCATTTCCTGGGAGGGGTCTTGGAAAAGGTAGATAAGGCTTTGACCAGAGGGGATTACGGCCTTTTGGGCTTTTGCCAACATGGAGGTCAAAGGGAAGATGGTTAAAAGGAGTTAAGATGCAGGGCTAGCTAAGAATGGCTGAATGCTTAATTGGTTATGATATAGGCCACACATGTGGTGGATAGGGTATGAATAAAGCTGATATTTCCTGATGCCTGTCTCTGGATGAGTCTGATTCCGCCGTTCACCTAAACCTGGGACCTGCCAGCTGAATGGGCATTGCGGAACCACGTGGCCGGGGCCTAAAAAGAAAGGCCTCCATCCATCTCCATCCAGCACCATCGTTAATTATTTAATTCTACATCCACCCACAGAATGGGAGAAACTATTCACCCACCCTTCAGACAAGGGGCTAATACCAAAGATATAAAAGTTACTGACAGAACTTAAAAAGAAAAAAGCTAACCCCATCAAAATTGGGCTGAAGAAATGAACAGATACTTCCTCAAATAAGAAATACAGATGTGGTTCTGTTTGAAGAAAAAAGAGAAATAAATTAAATGGGGTAAAACTCAAACAGGCAATAAAATTGGCATAGTCTTTCTAGAGGTTATAAAGTACCTAAAATATTACTGTGAAAGATTTGTAATCCACTTTGGTCAAAATAAAAAAATATTAACAAAAATAAATACAGATAGCCAAAAGGCACATGAAAAAAATGTTCCACATCACTAATTATCAGGGAGATGCAAATCAAAACAACAAGATACCATCTCATGCTAGAGAGACTCACACATCAGAAAGACCAAGAATAATCAGTGCTGGCTGGGATGAGGGAGGAAAGAAACATATTAACTGCTGGTGGGAATGTCGTCTAGTTCAGCCTTTATGGAAAACAATATTGAGATTCCTCAAAAAACTGGAAATTGAACTCCCATATGGTCCAGCTATACCACTCCTAGGGATGTAACCTAGGAATACAAAAATGAAATACAAAAATCGTTTCCTCACACCTATATTCATCGCAGCACTATTTACAACAGCCAGAGTCTGAAAACAACCAAGATGCTGTTCCACAGATGAATGGCTAAAGAAACTGTGGTACATATACACAATGGAATATTATGCAGCTCTCAGGAGAGATGAAATCATGAAATTTTCCTATACATGAATGTACATAGAATCTATTATGCTGAGTAAAATAAGTCAGAGGGAGAGAGATAGACACAGAATATTCTCACTGATCTATGGGTTTTAAGAAAAATTAATGACATTATAATATGCTCAGAGATGAGGGCCAGAAGTACTGGCTCACGATATGAAGCTCACCTCAAGGCGGGGTCAGTTAGAACACTAACAACAACCATGACAATGTTAATGAGAGAGAAGTGGAATGCCTGTCTGGAATACAGGCAGTTATGTATCCTGTTTCAAGCTGCAACCCACTTTTCCAGACTCATTAAGTGTCTTTGGTCCGACTTTTCAGAATTCCAGACCCCTCATCTTTACACATTGGTATTGGACTCTGTGGAACACTATTTGTATTTTAACTATAATTGTAATCTTTTGAATTTATATTTGATACTACAATTCTTTTGACTATTGTAATTAAATGGTTTTCCACTTTAATTTTTAATTTTAGGAATTGATGTTGTATTAAATTAGGGTTTTGCTTTCTTAACTTTAGGTTAGTGGGTTAGATATTGTTGTCAATAATTTCCTAAATGATATTTTTTGTCTGTTCTCAGGGTTTTTTACATGGGCGCATCATAGGGAAAAATAGTATGTTCAAAAGGAGGTTCTATCCATTTTGGATGGACCCTCAAGTTGTTTATTTACACATGGAGGTTCTCTGCCTTAAACATTTTGTTTTGGTTTGTAACTTAAGCTCCCATATATAAATAATTGGCTGTACTTGGTACATCAATTTCGGACCTCATATGGACTTCTGCCTGAACTAGGAAATTGAATTAAGTACAGATACTTATTGATCATCATTACAGTGACTCCCCCACTGTGCAGGAGGTGTGTGCCTCTTCCTCCAAAATAGGGGCCTAATTCACTGCCCCCAAATATGGGTTTTCTGGTCGACCTGGTCATTAATGGAAATGTGCTTCATCACACCTGCTACACAGCCTTCTAGCATCTCTTGGAAGGACATCTGTCTCCGGATTACATTTGGGCTTTCTGATTGCCCCGGGAGCTCCCCATGGACTATTATATCCTTGATCATTACATTTCAAATACTCCATATGCTCTTCCAAGGAATAACCTACTTGGAATTCTTCATCTTCTATGTCGTAGATCTATCATGTCTGTAGCTTGTAGTTGATTCCTTGACACATATTTCTGGTTGTGGACATCCTGTATTTAGGTTAGAAGATTTTCTTTATATTTCCTTTTAATGTGCTTATGCAAACAGCCGCTCTTCCCTTATTGATTAGTTGTTCCTTTTAGAATTATAGAAAACATTAATTACTTTTGTACATTATTATTGTTCCTTTACTAAAAAGGGAGGAATTGTATATGAAAATATTTACATAAGATTATTCTTTGCTACCGAACCTCTTGGGAGTGGGCTGAAAACGGCCTAGAAAATTCGCTCTCCCAGAAGCTCATTCACCAGCCGGAATGCCAAGGAACTGCTTCCAAACGTGAAAACCGGCTTAAGCAGTACTTCACAGAAGGTGCGGCCGTATGCTCTTTCTAATGAAAGAACGCCACTGCAACAAGAAGAAAAAAATCACACTTAGAAATGTGCTGGATCACTGTCTTCTCCCCGGACTGTCTTCTCTGCTGTGTGCTCTGGCCGAAGATTTGATCCTGTGTGAGGCTTCATCCACAGAGGGCTCCCCTTCCTTGGAGGCAAGTAGACCCACCTAGAAAGGGCAGAGCCAGAGGAGTGTGGCCTCCACATCATTTAGCCAATGAATACCACCACAACACGTAGAAAAACCCACAATACAAGTGTGACAATAGGGAAACAACACAGGCCAGCATCAGACATAGAGAATGAAGATGACATTTCTGATGACCAGAAAACGGCCAACCAACTAATCAATCTCTCAGATAAGGAGTTTAAACAAGAAATATGGAAGATGCTCAAAGAACTCAAAAAAACCATGGATCGAATTGAAAAGAACACTAATAAGAACCAAGAAAATATGAAGACAGAAATCAGAAATCTCCAAACAGGTCAAATAACAGGCCTGAAAAACTCAGTAAACGAATTGAATGGCAAAATGGATAAGCTTTCCAACAGGGTAACAGAAGCTGAGAATAAAATTGGTGCTGTGGAAGATGAGATAAATAACAACTCCATAGAGCAGGAGAGATTGGGAAAAAAACTTAAAGCAAATGAACAGAAAATGGAAAAATTAGTCAAAGAATGTGAACAGATGAAAATAGAATTCTATGATAAGCTCAACAGAAACAACTTAAGAATCATTGGAGTCTTAGAGACCCAGGAAGAAAATATCCAGGAAGAATCAATGGTCAAGAACATCACTAAAGAGAAACTTCCAGAGCTAAAGATTATATGTGATCAAATCCTGCATGCCTGGAGAGTAGCAACTAAAAGATACCCCAGAAAAAAACACCCGAAGACACATCCTAGTCACAGTGACGAATCCCACAGATAGAGACAGAATTCTGAAAGCAGAAAGACCAAAAAGGGAAATTACATTCAAGGGAATTTCCTTGAGATGTACAGCAGACGTGTCACCAGAAACACTCAAGGCCAGAAAGCAGTGATGGGACATAGTGACAAAATTCAATGAAATAAATGCTCGCCTAGAAAACTATACCCAGCAAAACTCACTTTCAAGTTTGACGGAAGAATACATGGTTTCACAAACAAACAAAAGCTCAGAAACTTTACAGACTCAAAACCAGTCTTAAGAGAAAAACTGAAAGACCTAATTTAAGACAAGACTGACCAAAAGACACACCAAATTTAGATATAAAGATGGCATTAAATCCCAGGACAATTCTTTCTCTCAATGTCAATGGAATAAATGCAGCAGTTAAGAGACACAGAGTAGCTAAATGGATCAAAAAACTCAATTCAACCTTCTGCTGCCTACAAGAAACACACCTGAATAGTCATAACAAACATACACTCAAACTAAAAGGCTGGAGGAAAACTATCAAAGCAAACAACACTCAAAAAAAGCTGCAGTGGCCATACTAATATCAGAGGATGCAAACTTTATACTCAGGAAAGTTGTAAGGGACAAAGATGTATATTTTGTATTAATCAAGGGGTAGGCACAGCAGGAAGAAATCACTCTCCTAAACATATATGCACCAAATGAGGGGCCAGGAAAATATTTAATGCAATTGTTGACAAATCTGAAAAATAATAACAATAACACAATAATTGTGGCGGACCTCAACATGGCTGTGTCAACAAAGGGACAAAGATGGACATTTTATATTAATCAAGGGGTATGTAGAGCAGGAAGAAATAACTCTCCTAAACATATATGCACCGAATGAGGGGCCAGCAAAATATTTAATACAACTGTTGACAAATCTGAAAAATAATATCAACAACACAATAATTGTGGGGGACCTTAACACGGCTTTGTCAACACTGGATAGGTCAACCAGACTGAAACCCAACAAGAATATACTAGACCTGAGGAGAGAAATGGAAGAAAGAGACCTAGTGGATATATATAGGACACTCCATCCCCAGAAACCTGGATACACATTCTTCTCCAATGTACATGGGACATTCTCCAGGATAGACTACATGCTGGCACATAAAACATACCTCCATAATATCAAGAGGATAGAAATTTTGCAGACTACCTTCGCTGACCACAAGGCTCTGAAATTATTTGTGAATTCCAAAGGGACTCAGAAGAAAAACTTTAACACCTGGAAGTTAAACAGCCACATACTGAATAACCAGTGGGTCCGAGATGAAATCAAAGAGGAAATCAAAACTTTCCTGGAAAGAAATGATAATAAAGACACAAACTATCAAAACTTATGGGACACAGCAAAAGCAGTACTGAGAGGAAAATTTATAGCTTTGCAAGCACATAACAGGAAGAAGGGGCCTACCTGAATAGCTTAATGACACAGCTCATAGAATTAGAAAGTGCTCAACAAAAGAACCCGAAAATAGAGAGACAGAAGGAAATAACAAAGCTGAGAGCAGAAATCAATGAAGTAGAAACCAAAAAAGCAATCCAAAAGATCAACCAAAGCAAAAGTTCGTTCTTTGAAAAAATAGAAGAAGTTGATAGACTACTGGCAAAAACAACAAAGAGAGAGAGAGAAACTTGATAACTCGTATTAGGAATGAAAATGGAGAGATCACTACTGATATGGCAGAGATTCAAAGAGTAATCAGAGAAAATCTATGCCACTAAAAATGAGAACCTGGAAGAAATGGATAAATTCTTGGACTCTTATAATCTTCTACAGTTGAATGAAGAGGATGTAGCATATATAAACAGCCACATCACTATTGAGGAAATTAATACAGTAATCAAATGTCTGCCCAAAAACAAAAGACCAAGCCCAGGTGGATTCATTAATGAATTCTTTCAAACCATTCAAGAGGAACTCCTACCAATATTGGCAAGACTCTTTCATGAAATCAAAAAAACACATTGTTCCCCAGACATACAATTACCTAATTTTTGACAAAGGAACAAGAAATCCTAAGTGGAGCAGGGAAAAACCGCTTCAACAAGTGGTGCTGGCAGAACTGGTTAGCCACTTTCAAAATAGCAAACATAGACCCCCCCAGTTAACATCATGTACGAAGGTAAAATCCAAATGGATTAAAGACCTAATACCATAAGGTAAATAGAACAACACATCAGTAAAACACTCCATGACATTGATACTAAAGGCATCCTCAAGGAGGAAACTACACTTTCCAAACAAGTGGAAGCAGAGATCAACAGATGGGAATACATTAAACTGAGAAGCTTCTGCACCTCAAAAAAAAAATAGTGCCCAAGATACAAGAGTCACCCACCGAGTGGGAGAAACAATTCACCCAACACCCTTCAGATAAGGGGCTAATATCCAAAATATATAGAGCACTGACAGAACTTTACAAGAAAAAAAATCTAATCCCATCAAAAATTGGGGAGAAGAAATGAACAGATGCTTTGATAAAAAAGAAATACAAATGGCCAAAAGGCACATGAAAAAATGCTCCTTGTCACTAATCATCAGGGAGATGCAAATCAAAACAACGATGAGATACCACTTCACACCACAGAGATTGGTGCATATAACAAAAAATGAGAACAATCAGTGCTGGTGGGGATGTGGAGAGAAAGGAACTCTTATCCACTGCTGGTGGGAATGCCGTCGAGTCCAACCTCTATGGAAAGCGATATGGAGATTACTCCAAAATCTGGAAATTGAGCTCCCATTTGACCCAGCTATTCCACTCCTAGGGGTATACCCTAAGAACACAAGAACACAATACAAAAACCCCTTCCTCACACCTATATTTATTGCAGCACTATTCACAATAGCCAGGCTCTTGAAAAAAGTAAGATGCCTTTCACCAGACGAATGGCTAAAGAAAATGTGGTACATATACACAATGAAATATTATGCAGCCGTCAGGAGAGATGAAGTCATGAAATTTTCCTATACATGGATGTACATGGAATCTATCATGCTGAGTGAAATAAGCCAGAGGGAGACACACAGAATAGTCTCACTCATCTATGGGTTTTAAGAAAAATAAAGTCATTTTTGCAACAATCCTCAGAGACAATTAGAGGAGGGCTAGAACTTTCAGCTCACTTCATGAAGCTCACCACAAAGAGTGGTGAGTGCAGTTATAAAAATAACTACAGAGAGAACTACCATAATCATGTGAATGAATGAGGGAACTGGAAAGCCTGTCTAGAGTACAGGTGAGGGTGGCGTGGGATGGAGGCAGATTTCGGACATTGGTGGTGGGAACGTTGCACTGGTGTAGCAGGTGTTCTTTACATGACTGAAACCTAATCACAATCATATATGTAATCAAGATGTTTAAATAAAGGAAAAAGTTTCAAATAAACTAAAAAAATTTAAAAAACAGAAACACCTCCAAATAGTTTTTTTATGAAGTCAACATCACCTTGATTCCTAAACAGGAAAGAGATGCTACGAAAAAAGAAAATTACAGACCAATATCGCTGATGAACACAGATGCAAATATCCTCAACAAAATCATGGCAAATAGGATTCAATGCCTCATTAAGAAGATCATCCACAACGATCAAGTAGGTTTCATCCTAGGAATGCAAGGAGGATTTAACATCCGTAAATCTATCAACATAATACACAACATAAACAACAACAAAAATAAAAATCACATGATCATATAGTTGCAGAGAAAGCATTTGATATAGTCCGAAACCCATTCTTGATCAAAACTCTCAGCAAGATGGGAATGAAACGAACCTTTCTCAATATAGTTAAGGCCATCTACCACAAGCCAGTGGCAAATATCCTCAGTAGAGAAAAAATAAAAGCCTTTTCTCTAAATTCTGGTACAAGACAAGGCTGTCCTCTCTCACCACTCCTATTCAACATAGCACTGAAAGTACTTGCTATAGCGATTAGGCAAGAAAAAGATATCAAGGGAATTGAGATAGGAAAGGAAGAAGTCAAGCTCTCACTGTTTGCAGATGACATGATACTCTACTTAGTAAACCCTAAAGACTCTACCAAAAAGCTTCTAGAAACAATAGACTCATATAGCAAGGTGGCAGGCTACAAAATTTACACACAAAAATCAATGTCCTTTCTATACACCAATAGTAATAAGGAAGAAATGAACATTAAGAAAACAACCCCATTCACAATAGTGCCAAACTCAAATATCTTGGAATCAACTTGACTAAAAATGTGAAGGACATATACAAAGAAAACTATAAAACTCTGCTCCAAGAAATAAGAGAGGACACATGGAAATGCATACCCTGCTCATGGATTGGCAGGATTAACATAATCAAAATGGCAATACTCCCCAAAGCATTCTGCAGATTTAATGCTAAAGCAGGGGTCTCAAACTCACAGCCCGTGGGCCATTTGCAGCCCTCTGTACAACATTTTGTGGCCCTGCACTAGAGTAATCTTAGTTTTGTTTTGTTTTAGTTGTTTGGGTCATACCCGCCAATGTTCAAGGCTTACTACTGACTTTGCACTCAAGGATCACCCGGACTTTGCCTCCTTCAGCCCCCAGATAAAATGAGTTTGAGGCCCCTGCTATAAAGATACTGTTACATTCTTCAAAGAAGTGGATCAGGCACTTTTGAAATTCATTTGGAACAATAAACACCCTAGAATAGCCAAAGCAATCATTGGGAAAAAGAATATGGGAGGAATTACTTCCCCCAACTTTAAACTTTACTACAAAGCAATAGTTATCAAAAAAGCGTGGTATTGGAATAAGGACAGGCCCTCAGATCAGTGGAATAGGCTTGAATACTCAGAGAATGTTCCCCAGACATACAATCACCTAATTTTTGATAAAAGAGGAAGAAATCCTAAATGGAGCAAATAAAGCCTCTTAAACAAGTGGTGTTGACACAACTGGCTAGCCACCTGCAAAAAATTGAACTTAGACCCCCCCCAGCTAAGATTATGTACGAAGGTTAAATCTAAATTGATGAAAGACCTCAATATCAGACCCGAAACCATATGACATATAGAACAACACGTATGCAAAACACTCCAGGACATTAAGACTACAGGCATCTTCAAGGAGGAAACTGCACTCTCCAAGCAAGTGAAAGCAGAGATTAACAGATGGGAATATATTAAGCTAAGAAGCTTCTGCACCTCAAAGGAAACAGCGCCCAGGATACAAGAGCCACCGTCTGAGTGGGAGAAATTATTCACCCAATACCCATCAGATAAGGGGCTAATCTCCAAATTATACAAGGCACTGATAGAAATTCACAAAAAAAATCTAATCCCATCAAAACACGGGGAGAAGAAATGGACAGACACTTGGACAAACAAGAAATACAAATGGCCAAAAGACACATGAAAAAAATGCTCCACATCACTAATCATCAGGGAAATGCTAATCAAATCAACTATAAGGTACCACCTCACACCACAGAGATTGGCACACATCACAAAGAATGAGAACAAACAGTGTTGGCAGGAATGTGGAGAGAAAGAAACTCTTATCCACTGTTGGTGGGAATGCCATCTAGTTCACCCTTTATGGAAAGCGATATGGAGATTCCTCCAAAAAGCTGGAAATCGAGCTCCCATACAATCCAGCTATACCACACCTAGGAAAATACCCTAGGAACACAAAAATACAATACAAAAATCCCTTTCTTACACCCATATTCATTGCAGCACTATTTACCATAGTCAGACTCTGGAAACAATCAAGTTGCCCTTCAACAGACGAATGGCTAAAGAAACTGTGGTACATATACACAATGGAAAATTATGCAATTGTCAGGAGAGATGAAGTCATGAAATTTTCCTATAAATGGATGTACATGGAATCTATTATGCTGAGTGAAATAAGTCAGAGAGAGAGAAAGAGAGAGAGAGAGAAACACAGAATGGTCTCACTCATCTATGGGTTTTAAGAAAAATGAAAGGCATTCTTTCAATAATAACTTTCAGACACTAAAGAGAGAAGAGCTGGAAGGTACAGCTCACCTCATGAAGCTCACCACAAACAGGGATGAATTTAGAGAAATAACTACATTTTGAACTATTCTTATAATGAGAATGTATGAGGGAAATAGAAAGCCTGTCTAGAGTATAGGCAGGGGTTTGGTGGGAAGGAGGGAAGAGTTGGGACATTGGTGATGGGAATGTTGCACTGGTGATGGGTGGTGTTCTTTACACGACTGAAACCCAAACACAATCATGTATGTAATCAAGGTGTTTAAATTATATATATATATATATATATATATATATGATTATTCTTTGCCTCTTGTCCCACATTGACCTTCTAGGTGGGGGCGCGGTTGAGAGCCGAATAAATATTTGGGGAGCAAGGGTTCAGGTTCTTTTGAAGAGTTTGCTGACTGGCTCCATGTGTTCTTTGGAGCGTGCAGCAGGCTGACAAAGGACTGACTCTCTTCTCCCAACCTTTTACCCCTTATCTCTCCTGTCTGTGTGGATTATTTGCTGCGGATAAATATTACCAAGATCTCCCCCAAAGGATGCAAGGAGATGGGAATCAATTTCTCGTTCTGGGAGCTTTTTGAGGATACACAAATAAGCAACAAAGGAATAAAGAGGATCCCATAGGTGGGGCAAAACAGATTGTGGGAGGAGTGAGATGGGGTGCTTTGTTGCTGGGAATATTGCACTTGTGAAGGGGGGGTGTACTATTTGTGACTGAAACCCAACTACAGTTATGTTTGTAATCACAGTTTTAAATAAAGATATTTTAAAAAATAAGTTTCAATTAATCCTTTAAAAAAGAATCTTTATTTCTAGTTCTCTTGGTTATATATATCAAGATTTGTTTCCAGTGGCCATTTTCCAATCCCTTTTATTGTTTCCTCATAAAAACAAGATCATCTGGTATGTCTTTTACTTTCTGATTCACTTCACTTAGCATGACACTTCTGATTCCATACAAGTTGTAGCAAACTGAAAACTTTCATCTTTTTATCATATTTGAGTAATATTCCATTAATTATATCTACTAGAGTAACATTTCACTCATTTGTGCTGGCCTTTTGTGTGTTTCCAGATATTAGTGTCTGTAAGTAATGCTGTAATGAACTTAGGTATGCATTTATCCTCTGGGATGATCCTAACTTAGTATTGTGGTAGAAGCCGGATAGAAGTGAAATTGCTGGGCCATATAGAAATCATATTCATATTGTATTGAGAAGACTTCAAACAATGTTACATAGCAACTTTAGAGTACGTTTTCATGCAATGCATAAGTAAATTAGCTCTCTCCCTAAATATCTGTAATTCTTTGGACATTAAGTGGAATTAAAGGAAATATTATGACAGCATAAGATTAGAGTGCTCTATTTGGCGATGCAGTACACCAAAAGAAAGAATAGAGAAAAATCTGACACCTTAAGGAGTAACACAGTGAGAGCTATTTTAAATGTTTTAATCTTTCACAAGCAGGGAAGTTTGCAATGTATGTAAATCGAGTCACTAATGCTTATATTAATTTAGCTTAAGGCCAATTAATGAGGCTGTTGTTTAGCCAAAGAATGAAGTAAGACTGGCTCAAACTTAAAGAATGAAAAAGGATTTCAATTTTTAACTATATTGTTGTGTTGAAAATCCATGTTTACCACTTATATTTACCTATCTGTTAAAGACAACAGCCATATCACTATTCTGATAGATGATTTTAAAATTAAAGAAAAGAAGCAATATTTATTTGCATTGTCAACTTTTATTATTTGGTGAGGAAACACCTTGCTCAGGGGCTATTCCTGGCTTTGAACTCAGAAGTGACACTTTGGATGCTCCAGGGACCATATGTGGTACATTAGATTAAAAATACGGTTGGTACATGCAAGGCAAATGACTTAACTTCCAGTGTTATTTCTCCAGCCCTACATGTAACTTTATGCACATGTGAACAGTGCAGTATATTAAACCTAGGGTCTCACACACATAGAAGGCAAGTGCACTTTCTTTGAGACACATCCTTGGCTCTTTTAAAAATTTGATTCTGATTCTTTTAAAATTTGAATTATTAGTGAATACAACACACTTGCAGGTTTAACTCATAAAGCAGTGACCTAAATTATAGGTGTGTAACCAAAAAGACTGAAGAGAGCCTAGAGAGTTGCCTCCCATGATGCAGTGACAGTCATTCACATTAATTTGCATATTATTTCCTGAAGTTCAGTCATGGAAACTGCCAAGTTGGTAGACGTTTCCATTCTTCTTTGTGTCATGTGTTTCTCCACAAGCGTCCAACTAGAAAGAGAAGAAAATTAGCAAATCAAGAAATTAAAATAAAAATCAAGAGGTCAGCAAAATAACAAGACTATTTTCACCATAATCAGTCTTTGGATGCCTACTGAGTAAATTAAATCATACCTAAATTTCAAAAGAAAGAACCAACACATTCGTATGCACACGTGCAAAACCTATCATATACCATAATAAAACTGCACCATCTTCGAAAAATCGACTTCAAACTTGAAAATAAAGGCATGATACGGCCATAACCATGCAGCAAGGAGTTTACATTTACTGTATATTTATAAACTGCTAAAAACTGTTTAATTTTTCAAAGAATGTTGTATACAAGACACATTGGGAATCTCTTCATGATCTTTTTCCCAACAGACTCTTTGTCTTTTTACTTTTTGCCTTGGTTACTATGTGAATATCCATTTCTTTTTATTACCCAATTTGTGCTAATCTTAGCTTCTTTGTTCCCTCCATATTGGTTGCCTTTCAATTGGTTGAACAAAATTACAAAATTGAACACTATTAAAATAAAAAAAACCTAGCATACAAGTGTAATGTAACTTTTGAGTTTATAAACCGGATGTACTGGAGAAGTCTGTATTTACTTATTCAGGAGAAAAATATTTTTTTTACTTCTGATAACCTTGAGACTTTTTCTATGGGCAAATGGTCAGAAGAAATTTCCCACCCTTGATTTATATAACCAATAATAGGCCCCAATAGAAATGGGGTGAGTAAACAGCAGGGATCGAAGAAAACTTCTGCTCCATGTCCTGTTGGAAAGACTGCTTCTTTATTCAACTTCTGCTATCAACACACTTCCTGAGCAATGAAAGAAAACTTTTTTCAATCACTCTTCTATCCCTGCTATGGAATGCAGCCTTGACTTCTCTATTTCTCACAGTTTTTTTTTTGTATTAAGGTAAAATTGACACACATTATCTTAATTTCAAATGCACAATAGTTATTGCACTTGGATAGTTGTCTACTGAGATAACCATCACAGTAACTAACATCTGTCAGGCATAGCTACATTTTTTGAGTGAGACTTCTAAAGATTTATTGTCTTGGCAACTTTCAAATATGCAATCCAATATTAGTCACTGGAGTCATCATTCTGTATAGTAGCCTCTGAACTTATTTATAGTCAGATTCCTTGGAGGGAGGGATTTAGCTTCTCCTGACTGCCTAGAACGTTGGAGATGTAGAACAGCAGTTTCTACTTACCAAAGAAGAAAAAAAACCTACAATACTGTAGAGACTGGCCATGAGATTTCCTATCCAGCTGCATCTGGGAGATGCTAATCCTCCTGTTTTTTTCTGGGCCTCTCTACCTAATCCTCCTGTTCCATTATATCTTGTTTCTGTGTTGCCAACAATTTTACATGCCCTGGAACAGTAACATTGACTGAAATATTGTCTTCTATATGCTTGTTTAGACTCTGAAGGAAATGTCACATGGGGCTTTGTAATCAGCAAATGCCTCATTGAACCTTAATAGGCAAAACAACATACTATATAGAATTTATTTCTAAAGCTCTTCCCTCTTACTCCTCTTGCACCCCAGCTTCCTCTCTCTTCTCAGATTTTATTCTAGAGGTGAACACATTACTGTGAATTGTAACTAATCTTCCCTATCTTTTTACACATTAATGCTACATACGACAACCAAAATCAGGGTTCAATAATCAGAAAATCTAGTTTCTTCTTTGTTTTTGTACCACATCAGAACGGACTCTGGATTGACTCCTGACTTTGTGCTCAGGCATCATCCTGGCATGATTGGGTGACCTTTGGGGGTGCCAAGGATCAAAGAGAGCTCAGCTGTGAAAAACAAAACAAAACAAAACAAAACGAAAGAGCCACAAACCCACTCTAATATCACCCTGGTCCCTATAATCAGAGAATCTTCCGGTGACATGAAACCTTTATTTGGAAGCTGGAAATTTTTTTCTTCTCCAAGGGGTCTAAACTTTTTAGTTCAAATGGGTCACACCCACTGATTTTCAGGGCTAATCAGGGATCAATCCTGATTGGGCTCAGAATACCACATGGATTACTGTGGATCAAACCCTGGTTGATACCATGCAAGATAAGTTTCCTACCCGCTATTTTGTCTCTCTATCCCCAGTATTTTCAAGAGATCTCAGAGAAACAATCACTGGAGTAGCCAATGGTCTATTTACAACAGCCTTGAAATGAAAGGGGTCTTGGAAGGTTCTACTACGTTCATAGCCTTAACTTTGGTTTTTTCTTTTTTTAGGGTTAATGCGTCAGTTTGCATCTTGGCCTATCTATCCTAGTGACTAATTCTTATGAACCTAAGTTATCTTTTCTATCCAACCTCCTTAGGCTGCAGACCATACCCCCAACTTTCTCCCTTATTTTCAGCAACAAACTTTACCGCTCCTGATTTTAAGGTTATCAGATTCGTGACTATCAAACTAGAATCACAGTTTCAAGAGCCCATCACCAGAATGTGATTTTTTTAAGTCTGTGCAAGAGCATAGGAATTTATACATTAACTCATTCTTCAGGTATTTCTGATAAAGTTAAAACCACTCTTTTAGACACCATGGTCTCTTGATACTGCATGCACTTTCCCCCCTCTCCTCAGTCCTCTTTATGACATTGAGACTTTTCATTCATACGTTTTCTGAAAAATAAGGACTAAAGAGTGTAATTTACAACCTCAAGAATAAGCCTGGAAAGCTGCCATTTTCCATGACTCCAAATTAATTCTGATACATGTACATATTTTATACACATTACATGCCTACAAATATTGCATCAGATATTTAAGCAGGGGAAAGTAAGATTATTGCATTTATATTTTGGAAAATCCCCACTTTGAGCAACATGCATAATGGAGTACAAAACAGACTATGCCTTTTCTCTTCTCTTGCTTACTCTTTATACTTCTTTTTCCCATTTTATTTAAACACCATGGTTACAAAGTTGTTCATGATTGAGTTTTAGTTTTTCAATGTACACCGCCCTACACCCATGAAAACTTCTTGCCACCAATGTTCCCAGTTTCCCTCCCATCCTCTAATTCCTAGAAAAATGAGTTCTTAAAGACTCTGCTCATAGCTTTTCTCTTTCCTGTGGAAAAACTAGCCAGTTTTCACATATTTCCAAAAAAGATGGTTCCAAGATATCCATGCTGTTATTTTTGCCATTTCCTATACCCTCATTTCTGAATGTCAAACCTGAAATGCAGATTAACCCCACATTAATTTAACATGGCCTCCCTAGAACACTTTCAAATTTTCTTTCCTTGAATGGCACTGTCCTACTAGTCACCGGACATTCTTTCCCCTTCCTTGGTCTCCCATCACCTTCCTATTAAAATCCTGTCAATTCTACCTTCTCAAAATCTTTAGTACTGATTCTTATTTCTAATTAAATTTTTGTTTTATTCATTGTTAGTTCAATCCTGTGTTATTTCTAAACTTCCATGTTTTCTGTTTTATGGTCTTGTGATGATAATTCAAGGGGATTATATACCCTTCTCTCTCGAGAATCTTGATCCATTACTGGAACATGCATTCACTTTTGCCTGGATTAACCTTCCTTTCTTTTCCAACTAATCTTTCCACACACACACAGCTTGACTGACACATCCAAGTAAAACTGTCTCAGCATGAGCATTCCAACAATGATTCTTTCCTGAAAAGTAACACTTTTGCCCTCAATTTGTCAATTATTTAAATATTTAGTTGGCAAAATTTGCTTTCATTTATTTGCTTATATCAAAAGTATGTTAATATTCACTGTGGAAAAAACTTGTACCTGATTTTTTTCTTATTCATGTGGCAAAATATATCTATAAAATAGTTTTTGTTTGAATAGTTTTAGAGTATGGCTCAATGTTACTTGGTGCATTTCTACTGTTTGAAGCCATTAGTATTAGTCATCTCCAGAACATTTTTATCATCCTACTCTGAAGTCCTGTGCTCATTAAACAAAATCCTGTAATCCCAATTATCTTTTCCTCCCACACCACATACTATTACTATGAACTTAACTAGTCTAAATACCTTGTATAAGGGAAATAGGATAAGAATTCTCTTTTTGGAGTCACATAATACCTGATGCATCAACGTAGCCAGCATTTTACCCAAATCATTGAAGTTTGTTTCACTTATTTGGTGATTTTACAAAGCTATGAATTTCAAATAGAATCTAAATTGTAAATTTGAGAAGTAGCAATCAAAGTTACATGTGCTTTGTGTGATGCATGAAGAGAATATATTCTTATAAAATGCATTTACTTTCCATTAAAAATTGCAAACATGAATTACCACTTTTTTTTGCTTATTTGGAATCCAAAATACAGCTGATGTGTATAGAAAAAAAAAGAGGGCCCGGAGAGATAGCACAGCGGCATTTGCCTTGCAAGCAGCCGAGCCAGGACCAAAGGTGGTTGGTTTGAATGCCGGTGTCCCATATGGTCCCCCGTGCCTGCCAGGAGCTATTTCTGAGCAGACAGCCAGGAGTAATCCCTGAGCACCGCCGGGTGTGGCCCAAAAACCAAAAAAAAGAAAAAGAAAAAGAAAAATTATCTTTTGTAGTTGGTTAGTTTTACATACCATAAATCAAAGAGGTTTATCTACGTGCTGCACTGATGCACCAATAACGCTTCATGGCATTGATCCTTGTTTGCATAGACACATTAAAATGGGAAAACACTATACATACAGATTAGTTATTATCTAATAAATCTCATTACAATGTACCTTACACCCTGAATATTGATATAATTACCTGGCACAGGCCTCAGATGAATGGGCATTCTCCATTCACGCTGGAACCAGGCAAGCTAAGCAGTCCTCTACGGTCTGACATCGACCTCCTAAAAAGACACTTCCGTTTACACTGAGAAGACGTGATAACAACAATGACCTGCGAGAAGACGTGACAACAACAATGACCTGCTCTACAGGACATGGTTCTCTCTATTGCCCCTTAAGTGTGAGGTGAAACGAGAGGATGCTCTGCACCATCCTGACTGCAATATGGGATATGCAGACTCCAGGATCTTTAATACAGAAGCATGAAACCAACAACAGAGACTATGTGAGGAATGGAGGTGTATTGCCACTACAGACGATGACTTGAATTGGACAAACTAGTTTGCCTGGAGCCTAGAGTCAGTCCTGTGCCAGGAAACTTCAGGGGTAGGGTCTCCATGTATTTAGACCATAATTTGTCTTTCCATGTCCCTTATGTTTTGGTGGGCCTATGCAAACAAATGCCACTTTAATATCGTTTTTTTTTTACTATGTTCCCTTGACTCCAATCCTTAAGAAAAACAACCCACTAAAACTTTTGAAGTTAACTTAAACTAGTAAGCATGTGCATGGAACTAGATAAATGTACTTTGCCCTCAATGTTTAAAGAGTTACATAAGTCTAATATCTTTAGATTATATGGTGTGCTGCTAAGAAATAATATGTACTACAACTGGGGATTTGAGGGACAAAGTAATTGTATTGTACATGGGTTCAGTTTTGTTTTTCTTAATGTTCTTTGGCTGAAAGTTCAAGGCTGGGATATCATCGATGGGACTACTGAGAATCCTGTTTATGGGTGATTGGGCTTCCACTGTAACTTTACCCTGTCCTCTTTCTTTGCATCATTGTTGTCATAATTAAAATAATAAAAAAAATCTGTTTTCTTTCAAGACTAAGTATTATTTCACTATCTTAATGCAGTTAATTAGGTGATTTGAGTAGGAAGATATTGAAACCCACATGCTTTTTCTGAGTGTATTTGGGAGATCTCTTTTCTGATTTGAATTTACTGAAGTTGATTTAGATTCATAATCTTTTGGTTAGGGTTTCTTATCTGAAATCAACAGAATCCAATACTAGTTGATTTAAATAAAATGAAAATTTACAATTTAAATAAATTTATGTGTGTTATAAACTAGTTCATCATGAAAATATAAAGCAAAACTTTCACCAAGTGAATAAATAAGCTGTTTTGGGAACAGAAATCAGCACTCTTCAATTAATATTTTTGTTACAGTGAGTACATTGAAAGAACTATGTAGCATGCATCTCTTAAATGTATGCATTTCTTTTCAAAATTAATGTTCTTGTAAAGTTCAATAGCCTTAACTGGAGTTATATACTGGGCCTTGGGTCAATCAGGACAACAAATTACGGGGAAGAGGTTATTCTCCATAGGAAAATTGATATGTTAAGTTTTCAAAACCTAATAACAACTTTATTTACTGTGATTAAAAAAAGAAAACACAAAATGGAACTAATTTAACTGGTGTTCATTTTCTGCATGTTCTTATGTATTGGAATGCCCTTCATTAAGGAAATATTGCCTGAAAAATAAAATATATTCTCAGAGAGATTCCAGAATAAATGTCTATAATATTGAGCAGACTTCCTTAAATAACATGAATTTACAAGAGTAGTGACATGGATATCCCGAATAACCACTGTGCCACATTCCTATTTCAGCATTAGCAACACTAATCACAGAAAATTTCCAGCTCTGCAATGTCTACGAATAGATAGTAACTTAAAACAAAATTCCATTAGGTGGGAGAGATAATATAGTGGGTATAGTGGGTAGGTCTCCTGCTTTTCACACCACATATCCAGGTGCCAGCTTTGGCTTCCCAAATGGTCTCTTGTGCATCACCAAGAATAATTTCAGAGCTTGGAGCCCAAAGTAAAATTTGATCATTGTTGGATGTGACCCAAAACCTCAAACACACACACACACACACACACACACACACACAGAGTTCAACCCTGCTGCCCTTCAACCTTAGTACTGTTGGGTCCTAAGCAAAACAATGTTGTCCCAAATTCTGAATAACCAAGCCTATAACACTGAGCATGAAATGTTGGCATGCAGTGAGGGCATATATAACTCACTGGCTAGCTCTTCAGTCTTGAGTTTCTTTCCCATGAATTAGAAGTAGTCTCAATGGCTTTGTCTTTGTGCCTGCTGACTCTACTACCTAAGACTTTCCCTACATGACAAGCAATTTCTGGCTGCACTGTAGCCAGGTGTATTTGCAGCTAACAGGGGGGAAACCCTCAGTAAATGCAACAACTAAAAGAGATGGTGAGTACCATGGATAGGAAGTTGAATTCTTGGTAAGCATGTTTGAGCACCACAGCAACACCCTACAAGAAGCAACACCTACAAGAAGAATACACATGAACTTGAAAACCAAATAATTGTGACCCCCCAGTCATACATAAAGGTATTTGTGACTCCTGATCATCACCATGAACAACAATGAAGTTAGGAAAGGAAGAGGAAAAATTAAATGACTGGGCCAGAATGTCAGCACCATGGGTAGGACATTTGCCTTGAACACTGGGTCTGATCCCCAGTAAACTATATGGGTCCCAGAGCCCTCCAGAAGTGATTTCTTACTGCAGAGCCTGAGCACCATTGGATGTGGCCCCCAAACAAAACAACAACAAAAAAGTCAGTACAGGTATAAAACTGGCAGCTATATACAACAAGTGCATGTGCTGCCTGGGTCTGTTTTGAAAATCACACTAGTGACATCTCTAAAGAGATATTTTGCATTCCTATATACATGAATTCTAAACTCTGATAACTGACAGGGTCACTAACAATTAATTGCCAGTACTCCTGGAATTCTCAGAATTTCAGTTATTTATCAATGACACTATTATATTCAGTTTATACGTTTATGTTATATGTATGTAATCTGGCAGAGCTGTTGATATTTTTAATACTACTAACAAAATATCAGTACAATTTGATTGATGTAATCTGGGGAAAGTAGCATATTTCAAACAATCTTTGATTTGAGGAAAACATCCCTCACATAGAAGGGTTATATGTTGCAGAGTCTATTGACAGTAAAGACAGAGTAAATAATAAATTCTATTTTCTTTTTTTCCTAAGGTGATGGGTGAGTTAAAATGTAGAGGGTGATATCTTTCCTCACTTAGCCCAGAAATAGCATGCTATTTTTCTCTAGAATCCCTGAGATTTTCTTTGTTTATTTTTCCTTAGTAATATTGTTGATACTGATAGATGGTAAACTGCAGAAGATGAGACATTTCCCTAACTACCTACCTTCCTTGCTGCATTCCCTATATTTTAAATATACATGTTACATGTTAAGCACTCAAAAAAATTGCTCAATGAGATAATAAATTGATACAATAAAATTTTTGAAGGTTTGAATAACATTTAACAAAGATTATTCACTGGAATGATCTTAGGCAGAAATTCAAGAAATCTATCTTCCTGGCAGGAAAATAACCCAATTCCTCCACCAGCTACAAAATAAAATAGCTGCAGACTCTTCGCAGGAAATCTGCTGCGGGTGGATGTCTGTGTAGAATTCTTAGAATGAGTGGGAGCAGACTTCCCTTTCTGCATAGAACTACAGCAGCCCAGAACCACACCCTACAGACACCAAAAGAAATGTCCCAGATCTGCAAATGAACTCAAATAATATGAGAAGCTGCACCTATTGAGGTGGGACCAAACTAAGGACTAAAAACTCTGGGATATTTTTGGAATGGGGATGGGGGAACTGTCCCCCAGAAATTCTCCCCCAGAAAATCCAGCACCTCTACTCACACCATTCATCTTCCTGGCAGAAAAATGGCCCAGCTCCTCTATCAAGCTCCAAAAGAAAATAATAGTAGCTGATTCTTCCCAGGTAATCTGCTGCAGGAGGATCACTGTGTGGCATTGTCAGAATAGGTGGAAGCATAAAACCACTTCAGCTCAGTGCTTCACCCTACATCCTCTGTCAAAAGCAGCTCAACTCCACAATTTAACCTTATCAAACTGGCAACTCAACCAAATTTTCAGAGCTATATATTCTGAATTGTGCGGCCACACTATACCTCAAAATTTTATAGCAGTATTAGTCCAGTAGTATTACTGGAAATCGGATAGGAAAGTCACATAGAACTCTACTCAAGCTGAATGAGCCTAAATGATAACACAGAAGGCTCAATAGTACCCACCACAGCCCGGTAAATCCTTAGACAATTACATTAGTAACACCATGGAAAAATATAGCAATTATTTGAAGTTGGCCCTTATTGATCTTAGGTTTAATAATTCCATTTACATTGTGTTGTAACAATATGAAGTAAATTTCTTTGTACCAGCAAGGGGGCAGGTTAGAGTGGTGAATGGGAAATTGGGGACACTAGTGAAGAGAAGTTCACACTGGTTATGAGATTGTTGTTTGAACAATGCTGAAATAGCTAAATTATGAACAGCTTGGTAAATCAGGATGTTATAATAAATTTTGCTAAAAAGCCAAAAAATGATATAAATCTAAATATTAAGTAGATGGCTAATGTTTGTTCATCAAATTCAAAGTAGTTTGTTTTATATATGCACACACATATACACCACACACACACACACACATATATTTTAAGGTCACACCTGGCAATGCTCAGGGGTTATTCTTGGATCTTAACTCAAGGGTCACTCCTGGATGAACTAAGGCAGGTGTCGGCAACCTGCGGCTCCGGAGCCGCATGCGGCTCTTTTGAAGGCTTGCCGCGGCTCCGGAGCCGATGTCAGAAAAAAAAAATACTGCTTTAATCTCAGCTCCGCTTCTCTCCGCTATATCTATAGCAGTGAGGCGGAGCTGAGGAGCGGAGCCAATGGAGGCAGCCGTACCTGGTGACGTATATAGCATTAAGGTAAGAAACAATATATGCAGTGTTATATTTGTTTTAAATGTTGCAATGGTTTTGCGGCTCCCAGTTTCCTTCGGAAACGGGTCCAAGTGGCTCTTTATGTCTGAAAGGTTGCAGACCCCTGAACTAAGGGAACCATATGGGATACCAGGGATCAAACACACATCAGCTATATGCACCAATTGCATCCTACCTACTCTTCTATCTCTCTGACCCCAACCCCTATGCATATAAAGATAGTTATTTTGTGACAAAAGAGCAAACAACATACAAGAATATAGTCTCATTAGCAAGTAATATTGGAAAAATTACATGTACACCTACATACAGAGAGAATGAATGTAGAAAATTGCATTTTATATCCTGAAACACGCAGAAAACAGATGATACCCAATCTTTGGGCTGGGAATTCTGGGGCCTTCTCATACTGGAGAAAGCATCCAACACCCCAACATTCCTGAAAACAAATGACAATGGAGACACAAACTATCAAAACCTATGGGACACAGCAAAAGCGGTACTGAGAAAAAATATATAGCTTTGCAAACACATCAGGGAAAAAGAAGCGGAATACCTGAGTAGCTTAATAAAGCAGCTCATAGAATTAGAAAGTGCTCAACAAAAGGACCCAAAAATAGGGAGGCAGAAGGAAATAACAAAGCTGAGAGAAGAAATCAATGAAGTGGACACCCGAAAAACAATCCAAAAGATCAACAAAAGCAGAAGCTGGTTCTTTGAAAAAAATAAACAAGATTGATAGACCATTGGCAAAGCTAACAAAGAAAGAGAGAGAAAAACAATATCGCTGATGAGTACAGATGCAAAGATCCTCAACAAAATCCTCGCAAATAGGATTCAATGCCTCATTAAGAAAATCATCCACTATGATCAAATAGGTTCATCCCAGGAATGCAAGGCTGGTTTAACATCCGTAAATCTATCAACATAATACACAACATCAACAACAAGAAAAAGAGAAATCACATGATCATATCAATAGACGCAGAGAAAGCATTTGATATGGTCCAACACCCAGTCTTCATCAAAACTCTCAGCAAGATGCTAATGAAAGTTACCTTTCTCAATATAGTTAAGGCCATCTACCAAAAGACAGAGGCAAATATTGTCCTCAATAGAGAAAAACTGAAAGTCTTTCCTCTAAATTCTGGCACAAGACAAGGCTGTCCCCTCTCACCACTCCTACTCAACATAGCACTGGAAGCACTTGCTATAGAGATTAGGCAAGAAAAAGATATCAAGGGAATCCAGATAGGAAAGGAAGAAGTCAAGCTCTCGCTGTTTGCAGATGACATGATACTCTACTTAGAAAACCCTAAAGTCTCTACGAAAAAGCTTCGAGAAACAAAAGACTCATATAGCAAGGTGGCAGCCTATAAAATTAACACACAAAAATCAATGGCCTTTCTATACACCAATAGTAATAAGGAAGAAATGAACATTAAGAAAACAATCCAATTCACAATAGTGCCACACAAACTCAAATATCTCGGAATCAACTTGACTAAAAATGTGAAAGACAAAGAAAACTATAAAACTCTGCTGCAAAAAATAAGAGAGGACACATGGAAATGGAAGCACATACCTGCTCATGGATTGGCAATATTAACATCATTAAAGTGGCAATACTCCCCAAAGCATTGTAAAGATTTAAGCGATCCCTCTAAAGATACCCATGGCATTCTTCAAAGAAGTGGATCAGGCACTTTTGTAATTCATTTGAAACAATAAACACCCTAGAATAGCTAAAACAATCATTGGGAAAAAGAATATGGGAGGAATTGCTTTCCCAAACTTTAAACTGTACTACAAAGCAATAGTTATAAAAACAACATGGTACTGGAATAAGGACAGGCCCTCAGATCAGTGGAATAGGCTTTAATAATCAGAGAATATTCCCCAGGCATACAATCAACTAATTTTTGATTAAAGAGGAAGAAATCCTAAACAGAGCAAAGAAAGCCTCTTCAACAAGTGGTGTTGGCACCATTGGCTAGCCACCTGCAAAAACTCGAACTTAGACCGCCACCTAACTTCATGCACAAAGGTTAAATGCAAATGGATGAAAGACCTCCATATCAGACCTGAAACCAAAAGATATATAGAACAACACGTAGGTAAAACACTCCAGGACATTGAGACTAAAGGCATCTTCAAAGAGAAAGCTGCACTCTGCAAGCAAGTGAAAGCAGAGATTAACAGGTGAGAAAATATTAAATTGAGAAGCTTCTGCACCTAAAAAGATATAGGGCCCAGGATACAAGAGCCCCCCCCCTGAGTGGGAAAAACTATTCACCCAATACCCATCAGATAAGGGGCTAAACTCTAAAATATACAAGGCACTGACAGAACTTTACAAGGAAAAGCATCTAATCCCATCAAAAAAATGGGGAGAAGAAATGAACAGACACTTTGACAAAGAAGAAATACAGATGGCCAAAAGACACATGTAAAAATGCTCCACATCACTAATCATCAGGGAGATGAAAATCAAAACAAGGAAGAGATACCACCTAACACACCAGAAAATGGCACACATCACAAAGAACGAGAATAAACAGTGTTGGCGGGGATGTGGAGAGAAAGGAACTCTTATCCACTGCTGGTGGGAATGCCGCCTAGTTCAACCTTTATGGAAAGCAATATGGAGATTCCTCCCAAAAGTGGAAATCGAGATCCCATACGACCCAGCTATACCACACCTAGGAAGATACCACAGGAACACAAAAATACAATACAAAAATCCCTTACACCTATAGTCATCGCAGCACTATTTACCATAGCAAGACACTGGAAACAGCCAAGGTACCCTTCAACAGATGAATGGCTAAAGAAACTGTGGTACATATACACAATGGAATATTATGCAGCTGTCAGGAGAGATGAAATCATGGAATTTTCCTATACATGGATGTACATGGAATCTATTGTGCTGAGTGAGGTAGTCGGAGAGAGAGAGAGAGAGAGAGAGAGAGAGAGAGAGAGAGAGAGAGACAGAATGGTCTCATTCATCTATGGGTTTTAAGAAAAATGAAAGACATTCTTGCACTAATAACTTTCAGACACAAAAGAGAAAAGAGCTGGAAGGGACAGCTCACCTAATGAAGCTCACCGCAAACAGAGATGAGTTTAGTGAGTGAAATAACTACGTTTTGAACTATCCTAATAATGAGAATGTACGAGGGAAACAGAAAGCCTGTCTAGAGTACTGGCGGGGGTTGTGTGGGGAGGAGGGAGGTTTGGGACACTGGTGACGGGAATGTTGCACTGGTGATGGGTGGTGTTCTTTACATGACTGAAACCCAATCACAATCATGTATGTAATAAATTTGGTTAAATCAAAAAAAGCTATATTGTGACCAATACAGATACGGTCAAGAGAAAAAAAATTGCTGCAGCCCAAGTTCAGATAAATCTCCCAATATACTTGCTGAAGGTGAACAAAACCTAAGGCAGAACATGGCTGATGTGTGGAAAACATGACCACTGTGTGAAATAAGGGTAGCCAAAGTGCAGGAGAGCACTAAGATCTACACTGGAAAACACTTAGAAGCATAACACCCGTAGATAAAACTAGCAGGCTTTAAAATACATATAAAAATTGGTTGCAATTCATCCTGCGAAAAATGAAGTTAAGAGGTGGTACTAGTAGGGTGCTGGCCTTGTATGTGGCTTACCTGGGTTAAATCTCCAGCAACAGTATGATCTCCCGAGCACTGCCAGAAGTGATCTTTGAGTGCAATAAACCCTGAGAACTGCCAGGTGTGGCCATCAGTTCTCACTGTACTAAAAAGATAAATCAAAAGGCAAAGTGTCACAATTTCAAAGTCAATACACAAAAATGATAGCATTCTTGTACACAAACAATGAATGAGAAACTGATCAAGGATTAAATACTGATCGAGAACTAAAATAGGACTTACTTAGGACAATAGAGATTACTGGGGTTTGAACTAGAGTCAGTTGCATGCAAGGCAATTGCCCTATCCATCATACTATCTTTCCAGCATCTTAACCTTAACCATTTTAAGAGTCCAGAGAGACCGGGGTAAATAAATTCACATGGCTGTAAGAAAGATCTCCAGAATGTATTCGTCTTGCATGTAAGAGACTCAGTTCCCTTTACAGTCAGTCTCTGGTAACAACTATTCTGTTTCCTATTTCTATTGACTTTAATAATTGAGAGATATGAATATAGTAGTTACAAAATTTGTCTTTTTGTGAACAGCTCTTTCATAGAGCCGGATGTCCTCAAGTCTCATACTGTAGCATATATAACAGTATTTACTCACTACTGAAGCCTGCACCATATCCACAGTAGGTACAGCTTATTCATCAAAAAACACTTGTGTTTTTTATTTTATATTTTAATAGTTTAATTTTTTTAAAGAATTGTCTCCATGGGTCCTTATGAAGTCACGTACTATTCACAGGCCTCACACTATACAAGGAGTTTGTTTGCTGTTTGCAGTTTTTACCTCCCGGATCTCACAGCTTAGAGAACAGGGTGTTTGATACTGCATAGAGAACTTGTCTTGTTTCTACCTCTCAGCTCTTGGGACTAGGTTATGCCAATGTGTTTCCTTTTTCTTTTATTAGAGGAGGGGTTTGGGGCCACACCTAGGAGTGCTCAAGGCTTACTCATAGCTCTGTGCTCAGGGATCAAAGAGGTTGCCAGCATGTGAGGTAAATGCTTTACCAGTTTCATATCTCGTGGCCTCTCCCCATTTATATTTCTCATTCAAGAGTTCATTTATATGAAAACGTAATGTTTCTGATTCCTTCCAAATGACAGTTGCAGGAATAACGGTTCTTCTCAGGTTTTGTCAAACAACCCCACCCCAAATCATTCCTTCTTTTACCAGCATCAAACAGAAACAAGCCAAGATACCAAATATTCGCCAATTCTTTCCCCAAACTGTTGTGGATCTATAATCTAATGAGAACCTATTAAACTGTAAGCGTTAAAAGTTCTCAACAGTTTGGAAGGCTCTCCATCAATTCAGAGCAAAGTTTCCATATGATCCAGAAATTTCGCTACCTATCCCTGGAATAGAAAAACATTCATTAAAAAAGAACACATGCAAGGCATTATTCATCAAAGCACTTAGTAAAATATCAAAGATTTGGAATAAACCTAGATGTACAATAACAGATAAGTGTATCATGAATATATGGTACATATATACAATGGGTTTCTACGTAGCTGTAAGGACTGATGCAAGCGTGAAATTCATAGCAACATAGATGGAACTAGAAGATACCATGTTAAGTGAAGCCAGAAGAAAAAGAAAGATAAATACAGGATATCATTTATATGTACATGTGAAAATGCAATGGTTTCAATGGGGGTTTACTAGTAGAATTTTGGTCCCAGAGTATAAGAGAAGAAACATTGTGGGGGGGGGCAGACAAATATAAAATAATGGAAAACAGGGCTCAAGAGGATCCATGTACACTGGAGGAAGGACAGAACTACAAATGCAGATCATGGAGTCAAGGACATTGAAATGAAAGACCCAGGCTTTAATAAGCAAATTACAAAAGGCCTATTGTGATGGTTGGCTGGGATGGGGGAGGTACGTGAGGGACTCTGGGAACATTGGTGGAGAGAGAGGTTGACACTGATGGTGGGACTGGTGTTGAAACATCTATTCTTAAAACTCAGGTATGAGGGCCCGGAGAGATAGCACAGTGGTGTTTGCCTTTGAAGCAGCCGACCCAGGACCTAAGATGCTTGGATAGAATCCCGGTGTCCCATATGTTTCCCTGTGTCTGCCAGGATTTCTCTCTAAGCAGATAGCTGGGAGTAATCCCTGAGTGCTGCTGGGTGTGACCCAAAAACAAAAACAAAAACGAAAAAAAAAAACTATTAAACTTTAAAAAAATAAATATCAAAAAATAAAATTGTGCTCAAATAAATAATGCTAAATGGGAGAAAATATTTGCTCTCATTATATTATAGGTTAATATCCATATTGTATAAAGTATCTACGAAGATCAATAAGAAAAAAATCCCATAATTAATAATGTATAATACCATAATAGAATCCCATAAAATAGAATGTGTAAATGATAATAGTGCAGGACTTAAGGACTTGATTTGTATGTAGTGGACCCTTGTTTAGTCTTCAGCGTAGTATTTAGTACCCCCAGCACCACTGCTAGTGGCTCAAACTTTTCTACCAAAATTAAGTATTTTTAATGGAAGTGAACATATACTTCCATGAATTACACATAAAATGGTCAGTAAAGATTTGAAAACTTGTGCTTTATCACTATTACCTTATAAATGCAAAGAAAAACAAAACACTGTTATTAGCTAATAACACTGACATATCTACAAGATTGGAAGCAAAGAAGTTGGTAGAGATGTTGAGGAAAAACTATTCACTATGGAAATGTCTAGTTCTGCCTTTAAGGGAAAAAGTTTTCAAAAAATGGCACTTCCACAAATCCCACTTCTTGCCATTTACCTCCACCACCCCTGATTAATACAAAAAGATACAGCTATGTTCAGTGTAGTAAAGTAAGTCAGGAGTCCAATGGAAGATGATTAAAGCCATTTTGGTTTATACATACACTGTAATACTATGCAGACACAAAAGTGTTGAATCATGATGGAATTAGAACTGAAGATTACTTTTGCCACATCCACTTGTTTCTGTGCCAGTAATTACTCCTGTCAGTGCTTGGGAAATGTTTGGTGTCAAATGGGAGTTTTGCTGCATGCAAGGCAAGCATCCTATCTACTCTATCATTCTGGCCCTTAAAAGAGTAATTGTCTGGGGGGCCATACCAGGCAGTGCTCATGGATTACTTCCTGGCACTGCACTCTGGAATCACTCCTGGTGGACTCAGAAGACCATGTTATTCTGGTGATCAAGCCCAGGTTAGCCACATGCGAAGTAAATGACTACCTGCTATACTATTGCTCTGGTCCCTCCGAGATATTTTAAGAGAATAAAGTCAAAGGGAGAAGAGGGGAATACTGTAAAACTTCAAGGGAACAGACAGTAATAAATGAATAAACTCTTCTATTACAGACTGAAAATGTCAAGAAAATGGGGAGTTTGGGGATGCTGGAAATTGTGCACTGGATCCAAGAGACATTATACATTGTGGGAGTTTATGGGACCTTTGGTAGAAGTGACCTTATAACTTAAAAAAACAAATGTGAGCACTATCTTAAACATGCAACAAAAACTATAAAGTGGGTAATTAAAATAAAACAAACTGTCCTCAAAGAAAAGAGCTAATATTGAACAATGTATTTTGTCAACATTTTCATTTACTGTTAATCTATTACATAAGAGACCAGTACGTGATATTAAAATAGTGTAATCATTGGGGCCGAAGAGATAGCATGGAGGTAAGGCATTTACCTTTCATGCAGAAGTTTGGTGGTTCGAATCCTGGCATCCCACATTGTCTCCGAGCCTTCCAGGAGTGATTTCTGAGCATAGAGCCAGGAGTAACCCGAGAACTGCTGGGTGTGACCCAACCCCCCCCCAAATAGTGTAATCATCAGTACCAGGAATAGTTTAAGTGAACTCTTTTTTGTGTTTTTTGGGTCACACCTGGCAGTGCTCAGGGGTATTCCTGGCTCCAGGCTCAGAAATTGCTCCTGGAAGGCACGGGGGACCATATGGGACGCCGGGATTCAAACCGATGATCTCCTACATGAAAGGCAAACGCATTACCTCCATGCTATCTCTCCGGCCCCAGTTTAAGTAAACTCTTAAAACTGAGGCCCATAATACTGACCTTAAATCAAGAGACCAGGGCTTGAGTGATAGCATAACAGTAAGGCGTTTGCTTTGCATGCAGCCAATCTGGGACGAACCCTGGTTCAATATACGTCATCCCATATAGTCCCCTGAGCCTGTCAGGAGCAAGTTCTTTCTGAGTAGCCCTAGTGCCATAGGGTGTAGGCCCCCCCAAAAGAAAAAGAAAAACAAAAAACAAGAGACAAAACACAGAGAAAACTCTTTATTTATGAAGAAATAGAACGAAAACTTACTCACTGAAATAATCTATTTTTCTTCAAAATTTATACCAAACTATGTGAAGGTCAGATGTAGACATATTATTTATGATAGATGAACAAAAATTTATCCACATTATTGAGTTTTACTTTGAATAACCCCAACAATGCTGAAATATTTAACTCCAAAATGTACAAAGAAGCAACTCCAGCTTTTATGGAAATATGTCCAATAAGAAAATATGGCAGAAATTAAAGTGTCTTTTTAAGAGCTTCTTGTACTAATTGAAAGGGAAAGAAAACTTACTAAGATATTTCCATTAGCTGAGGTATGCATCTTTAGTTGAATATATAAAGACAAACATGAGAAATGAAGAAAATGATAAAGTAACCTTAAAAAACAGTTGGCTATAATAAACACCCCAAAGTATTAGACAGGCAGAATTGCCTCCATGGCATCCCCAAAACATTTGTCAACACTTCACAGTCAAGCACAAATGCTCTCCCCAGTTTTAAGGTCAAAATACTTGAAAATGTGAGAACTTCAAAAAGAGGTTTCAACAATGATGTAAAACAACGATGTACTTCTTCTCTAAGACACATCAAAGTGGCCCACAAAGCAAAAAACTAGGTCACAGTGGGGCTAAAAGTCTTCTTGTGTTTTCCATATTGAAGACACAAGACATGTATTAAAGTATATAAGAAACCATAGACACCCAATTCTCTCCAACAGTGTGATGTGGTAAGGGCCCATCTTTCAGCATTGTCATTGAATGGTCTTCAGTCGTTGGCAGATCCACTGTCCAGCAGTGCCCCACCAGTTCTTCAATGAAACCTGTCTGATGGCAAGCTTCGGACCCATTGCTTATCTTTGCTCACAAATTATTTTAATATGTACAGAAATACAGCCTTATTAACATGCAAACCTGGCAAAATATACAATTCTAATTTTATAAACATTCTACAGTGTTTCCAGATCTTGCTTGAGTGCACCCTCAATGCATTCTATGTGTTCATTTCCCACCACAAAAAGTGATTTTTTCTTTGCTATGGTATTATCAAGTACGGACATCTGATGTTAGCCGAGGACACATCTGGATTCTTCCAATACCCAACATATGATGACACCTGGCTCGATTTCTGAGATCTTCTCTGCCTAGCTGATCATAGGTGTGGTTCCATTTTTTGAAAAAAAAAATTAAACCAAGTTTACCTTACACCAAAGAATCTAACACAAGGTCTTTCACATAAAAAGGCAAAGTCTTGTATTCACACACATATCAAGGGGTGATGGGATTATCATAACAAGGGACTGTAAGAGGAAAAGTTATTTCTCTCACTCACAGGACCACCATTTCAGTTTCCCCTGATATAGTCCTATGCTTGTATCTCTCATATCTGAAAGGCTGAGGGGTAGTACCGTCTTCTCTCTAGATGGCATTTGGGAGAAAGTAAATAATTTCAGAGAAAGCATTAAACTTAAGAGTGGCCATACTTTTCACTAGAATGAAACTTAGACAGTATTTGCTTTTCTTTTGTAGAAGTCAGTAAGTTATACCTCTTAATTAACTAGATTCAAAATGGCTTAAAGAAACATTTGAAAGGGAAGAGGTACAAAGTAAGAAGTCAGGGAGGAAAGCATTTTTTTAAATTTAACTAAATATCAACTATCAAGGGTTAAGGGTTAGGTCAATTAAGACATGACTTATGCTTAAGAGAATTTCTCAGACTTCTTTGCACTTTGGGTAGATTTTTATCATCTCAGTGTAATTAAGACATATGTTCAGTAGGTCGGCTAGGATAGCCCCACTGAAGGCCTTCTGGAGTGAAGTGATAAGTGATTAGCTAGACACTGATTTATAGTCCTGGTTCTTCCTTTTTTCCCTTCCATCCCATCTCTCATTTAAGAAGCTATAATTTTGTCATGTATGGAACAGAATTTGAGGTGCCATCTCCATCTGAGGGATGGTAGAAGGAGCAATGGTGAGGATCAAAAGCATTCTTCACCCAAGTACTGTAGCCAAGATTGAGGCTGGGTTTATCTTCATATTTTCAGTGTTGAGGGACATGGAAGGAGAGAAAATACAAGTATGTGTTAAATATTCCACTTACAATTCTATTTTTCAGAGAAACCTCCTAGGTCATGAAAAGTTTAAACTTAAAAGAGAATTGAAGAACTCTTTTTAAATCAGTATGAACTTTTTTTAATTGCACTCCTCAAAATGCACAAATCAGAATTCTACTCTCAGTGTTTCCTAACTATTTCACACTTCCAACAGCAAGGAAGGTGTGGCCTCCCACCTCTACCTGGGCATTGGAGGAGCCATTACTTCTACATTTAAGAGGAATTTGCAGCAGGATTCTCCTGTTTGATGTTAGCAGGCTTCCCACATTGGGTGTTGCCAGACTTCTCATTGAGACCAGACTTCCTGGAACGGGGGGTACGAGGCTTCCTAGAGACGGTGGCACGATTCTTGCCAGTGGAAGTGGCTCGAGGTTTCCCACTGGTGGTGGTACAAGTCTTCCCAGGGGAGGAGGGACGAGACTTGCTGGGGGACGTGGGACGAGACTTGTTGGGGGAGGTGGGACGAGACTTGCTGGGGGAGATGGAACGAGGTTTCCCAGGGGAGCCTGGAGCCAGCTTCACAGGGGATGTGGAACGAGACTTCCTAAGAATGGCTGTACGGGTCTTCATGGGGGAGCCGGGAGCTGACTTCATAGGTGACATGACTCGAGATTTCCCAGGAGAGGCAAGACCTGACTTCTCATGGCAGGCTGGAGCCGATTTCACAGGGGTTCTCATTCGGGGCTTTGCAGGGGAGGTGGCACGAGACTTCCCAGGGGTATTGGGAGCTGATTTCACAGTGTAGATGGGCGCAGCATTCGAAGGATAGGTGGGTGCCACATTCGCAGGGTAGGTGGGAATCGGCTTTACAGGGTAGGTGGTAGCCACATTTGTTGGGTAGATGGAAATCGGCTTCACAGGACAGTTGGGAGCCTCATTTGCAGGGTAAGTAGGAGTCGGCTTCCCAGGGTAGGTGGGAGCCTCATTTGCAGGGTAGGTAGGAATCGGCCTCACAGGGTAGGTGGGAGCCGCATTCTCTGTGTAGGTAGGAATCGGCCTTGCAGAGTAGGTGGGAGACACATTCGCAGGGTAAGTAGGAACCGGCTTCACAGGATAGGTAGGAGCCCCATTCGCTGGGTAGATAGGAGCTGGTCTCACAGGGTAGGTGGGAATCGCACTCAGAGGATAAGTGGGAATTGGCTTCACAGGGTAAGTGGGAGCCACAGTCGAAGGGTAGATGGGAATTGGCTTCACTGGGTAGGTGGCATGAAGATCGACATGGTAGGTGGGAATAGGCCTCACAGCCGAGGTAGCAAGTGGCCTCACCGGGGAGGTGGGAATAAACTTCACAGGGGAGGTGCGACCACGCTTTGCAGGTGAGCCGTGACCAGCCTTCTCTGGAGAGTTGCGACCAGTCTTCACAGTGTAAGTAGGAGAATTCACTGCTGTACTTGCCTGTGGTCTACAAGGTGAAGAAACTCTTGTCTTGGCATGGGTATTTTCCATGGCCTTACCATCTCCTTGCTTGCTAGCTAAAAAGATTGGAGCCTGTTTCTTAAAAAGAGGATAGAAATAAGGGTGGTCCATGGCCTCTCTGGCGGTGAGTCGTGTTTGATGGTCATAACATAGCAGTTTGTCCACAAAATCTAAAGCTTCTGAGCTAGTAAGATGCTCATTGTCTTCATTGATAAAGCGTTCCCAATGCTTACGGGAGTGTCTGCCCAAGAGTTCACCATATCGGGGATCTAACTCAATGTTGTATTTGTTGATATATTCATATAAGGCTTCTGTGCCCAGAACTTTGACAATCTTCACCAACTGATCATTATTATCCAAGCCGGGGAAAAATGGCTCTTTGAGAAAGATCATACTAGCGAACATGCAGCCTACGCTCCATAAATCCATACTATAATCATACATCTGATAATCAATAAGCAGCTCTGGAGCTTTGAAGTATCGTGAGGCAACTTGAACATTGTATTTTTGGCCAGGATGATAGAAATCAGCTAAACCCCAGTCTATAAGCCAGAGCCTTCTTTTCTGGTGATCAATAACAATATTCTGGGGCTTCACATCTCTGTGCATAATGCCCATGCCGTGACTGAAATCCAAGGCTTTTAATAGCTCATAAATGTAGTAACGAATATCATAGTCTGTGAATGTGGGATACAATTGTTTGAAGTCTGTGTTGTTTACATGTTGAAAAATCAAGGCAGTAGATTGTGATTCAGGGTCTTTTACAATGTCCAATAAAGTGATAATGTTGGGACCACCTTGCAAGTTTATCAAGATCTTGATTTCACGCTTGATTTTCTTCTTCCTTACTGGCTTGAGAACTTTAACCACAACTTTTTCATCATTTGTAATATTAATGCCTTCAAACACTTCACTGTATTTACCTCGGCCTAATTTTTGAACCAACTGATAGTCATCTTGATTACCCCATTCTACTGCAAGCCTTTGGTAATCCCAATATTCTCGAGGTTTGTGTAAATTAACATCCTTGTAAACTCTAGACTGGCTTGGTACTGGTCCAGCCATGGCAGAAAGTTTGTCAGACAATGCTAAGTTGATGTTAAGTGCTCTGAAGGTCAAGATGTTGAGAGCAGATGAGTATTAGCTTCCTTTCTTTCTCTTAGATATCTTATCTCCTGTAAGAAGCAGAACAGAACAGCAACAATTTAATATAGAATTTGGAGAATACTAGTCCACTAGTTTCTATGTGCAAACCAGTTCAAACTCTAGGCACCACATCTTGTGTTCCCTTAAACATCGTGGGGCCTGGTACCAATCTGTGGTGGAAGCTGCTGCAGTCAGATGCTCTGCCCTTTTCTCAAACACACGATATGATGGTAGCTTAGGAAAGACAGAAAAGGACACTGAAAGTAAGCAAACCAAGGTGGATAGTTTTTGTTGCCCAAAGTACTTTGCATCATGATAACAAATTGGAGGAAACATCACTCATCTTCAACCTACTATTCCTAAAGGTAATGCCAAATTACACGAGTTGGATAGATGTTCATTAGATTGAGGTCCCAGCTCTTACTATTGTCAGCTATAAATTACTATTGCTTTGTGTCTCAGATTCCTACTCAATAAAGTGAGGGTACAAATAAAATCAAATCCTAGCCTGCCGAATCATTCTGTGAGTTAAGGTTAAAGCATTTAGTTTAATGGCTGGAAGTGACTAAGCTAACAGTTGCAATGCCTGTTTCACTTCAAATATCACCTACTTCTTTTCCCTGTCACCCCTAAGACCATTTAAAGGGACTTTTTCTGGGCAGGGACAATAGTACAGCATGTAGTGCACTCGCCTTACACATGGCTGACCCAGATTGATCTCTAGAATCCCATATAGTCCTCCTAGGCTGCCAGGAATGATCTCTGAGTCCAGAATCCAGAGTAAGCTCTAAGCACTGTCTGATATGACCTCCAAACCAAAAGAAAATAAAATGTCCTTTCCTACTTACCAAACATGACCAACACAAAAAGCCATATGTAACAAACATTGGCCAGATTGGTTTTTTTTGTTTGTTTTTTTATTTATTTATTTATTTATTTATTTATTATGAGAACAAGGGTGCAAAGAAAGAGGACAAGGTAAAGTTACAGTGGAAGGACAATCACCCATAACATAATTCTCAGAAGTCCCCTTGCTGATATCTTAACTTTGAAATTTCAGCCAAAGAACATTAAGATAAATAAGACAGAATCCATGTACAAATACTTTGTCCCTCAAGTACCCAGATTGTAACACATTATAATATTTCTTAACAGTACACAAGGCAATCTAAAGCCATAAAACTTACGTAACTCCTTAAACATTACAGGCATAGTATTTTCTTACATTTCCATATACATGCATATTAGCTTAAGTTAACCTCAAATTTTAAGTGAGTTCTTTTTAAGGATTAGAGTCAAAGGAGCACAGTAAAAGTGGTGTTAGAGTGGCAATTGTTGTTTGCATAGGCCCACCAAAATATGAGGGACATGGAAAGAAATAACCTTGGCCTAAGTACAAAGAGACCAGACCCCTGAAGTTTCCTGGCACAAGACCAAGTCCCATTGGCCAGATTGTTAACTGCAAAGTCAACAAGCTAACTTGGAGACTTGCACCACTCACTATATATACATTCTTTTCCACATTTACTACCAAATCTAAATTCACTAGTGTGATTCCATCTTCTCTCATAACAATAAGGATCCAATTTTGCAAGAAGTGTCAAGGAAAGGAAACATTTTCCAGCATGTGTCATCCAGTATGGCACACACCCACGACACTTATGGCTGCCCTCTACTGGATTAAAGAAAGATATCTTTACTTGCTAAGGGATTTTATAAATTTTCAATAATGAATTAACATTTCATTTATAAAATGTTCTGTCTGATCATTTTTTACATCCATGGAGGTCTTTAAATAAAGCACTATGATTTACTCATAATTAAGTTATTTAATTTTCATGTGCACATGGAACCTTCTCCAGAATAGACCATGCCTTAGGATATAAATCTAAAATGCAAAATCACAAAAAATAACAATTATTAGAAGCACCCTATCAGATCACTACGCAAGAGAGATCAAGGTTTACTGTAAAAAGAAGTATGGAGAAAATCCAACATCTGGAGATTAAACAACATGCTGCTCAACAGCAGCTGGATCAAAGAGGAACTCAAGCAAGAAATAAAAAGATTCCTCGAAACAAACAACAATGAAGAGACAAATTGTCAAAATCTGTGGGACACAGCAAAAGCAGATTTCATTTCTTACAGATGGTTATCCAAGTCTCTCAACACCATTTGTTAAAAAGACTGTCTTAATTCTATTTCATTTTCTCAGTTTATTTGTTAAAAATCAGCTGGCCATAAATATTGGTGTTTAATCTCGGATATTTTATTCCAGCACCACACTGTATTGATCACTATGGTTTTGTAATACACCTTCAAAGTGGGTAACGTGATGCCTATAAGTTTCTTATTTTTTCAATATGGTATTCTCTATTCAGGGTCACTTATTATTCCACACAAATTTTTATAAGGTTATAAGCCCTTGAAGAATATAGTCTGAATTTGGATTCTACTGTTTGCTGCAGGGGTGGTGTTCAGCTCAGTCCACAAGTTCCCACCTGAGCTGAAGAGGTAGGTGGCTGAACTGAACTGTATGCCACTGAACTATTGAACTCACAATATTTAATGGCACATTTAATTAAGTGAAAAGCCATTTAAGGCAGTAACGTCATGTAAATAAATGTTTATAAACCCTGAATCCTTATAATCAGGAATTTTGGAGTATAAGGACTCAGGATTTTTGTTTGTTTGTTTGTTTTTTATGGGCCACACCCGGTGATGTTCAGGGGTTACTGCTAGCTATGAGTTCAGAAATCGCTACTGGTTTGGAGGACCATATAGGATATTGGGGGATTGAAATGACATCAGTCCTAGATCAGCTTGCACAAGGCAAATGCCCTACCACTTGAGCCACCACTCCCGCCCCAGAATTCAGGATTATTTTTTAGCATTTATTTACAATACTTTACTGTCTTAAATGGTTTATTCACTTTATAAAGTTGCCATTGAATACTATGGGTTAATGTGATGTTAATAGTATACAGTATATCAAATAACTATGTATTGTAAATGTAATTATGTATTTATTCATTTATTTACTGATTCCTCAATTATAGTAATTGTTTGGGGTATATATTTTTATTTTTGAAATTTACTAGTGGCTGCTGAATTTTACACCTTGGCTTATAGTCGAGTCACTAAGTTTTCTAAGTTTTTAGGGTAAAATTTGAGGTGGTCGACTTATACTTGAGTATATACAGTAAAATTATTTTGTGCCTGCCAAGGGGGCAGGTGGTGGGTGGGAAATTAAGAACAATAGTGAATGGAATGATACAGTGTTAGTTTGATTGTTGTTGAATATTTAATAAATTATTTTAAAGAGGTAACTGTGATTATGGGCTTTATATAGATAGTGGCTACTATGTTGAGGAAATTGAGGAAGGTTCCTTTTACCATTATTTTACTGAGATTTTTTTATTGTGAATGAGTGTTGGATCTAGTCAATATGTCTTAATCTGAATCAATTGATATAATATTTTATTACCTTTTACTGATTGACTTGCATATATTGAACTATACTTGCATCCCTGGGATGAATCCCACTTGATCGTTTATTTTGATGTGCTGTTGATTCGGTTTGCTAAGAATTTATTGAGAATTTTTCTATCAATGTTTATTAAAGAGTTTTGTCTAAAATTTTCTCTTTTTGTTGTATTTCTTTCAGCTTTGGATATCAGTGTAATGTTAGCTTTGTAGTTGTTATAAAGGATTCCTATTTCTTTGATATTTTAGAAGAGCTTAAAGGTCATGTCAGTAAGTACTGTCTAAAGGTTTGAAAAAAACTCACCTGTAGACTTATGTGGGCCAAGAATTTTATTCCTGGGAAGATTCTTATTTACTGTTTCAGTTTCCTTGCTTGTGATTAATATGTTCAGGCTTTCTACTTCCTCCTCATTCAGTTTTGAGAGTCTGCATGTTTCTAGGACTGTCAACTTATTCGAGGTTCTCCAGCTTAACAGATATTAGTATTCATAATAAGCTGTCATAATGTCATGGGTTTCTAGGGTTTCTGTTGTAAATTCTCACATTTCATTTCAGATACAGTCTGAACAGACCACAAAGACAGAAATCAGAAAATTCCAAACTGAAATAACAGTTCTGAAAAACATGGTAGCTCAACTGAAAAACTCAGTGGATGGCCTGTCCAGCAGGGTAACAGCAGCTGAGGACAGAATCAAGAGTGCTGGAAGATGAGATGCAGAACAACGCAATGCAGCAGAAGAAACTAGAAAAACCCCTTATGACAAACAATCAGACAATGGAAAAAGTACTCAAGGAATGTGAACAGATGAAAATAGAAGTCTTTGATAAACTCAACAGAAATAACATAAATATCATTGGAGTCCCAGAGGCCCAGGTAGGAGATCCCCAGGAATAATCAACTGTCAAAGACATCATCAAACAGATACTCCCAGAGTTAAAGACTACATGCAATCAAATCCTGCATGCCCGAAGATTACTAGCTAAAAGAGACCTGAAGACAAACACCCCAAGACACATCCTGGTCACAATGATGAATCCTACAGATAGACAGAATACTGAAATCAGCAAGATCAAAAAGGAAAATTACATTCAAAGGAGCATCCTTAAGACTTACAGAGGACATGTACAAGAAACCCTCAAGGCCAGAGGACAGTGGTGGGATATTGTGACAAGACTGAATGAAATGGATGCCTCACCGAGAATAC
This sequence comes from Suncus etruscus, assembly GCF_024139225.1. Classification (NCBI taxonomy): domain Eukaryota; kingdom Metazoa; phylum Chordata; class Mammalia; order Eulipotyphla; family Soricidae; genus Suncus; species Suncus etruscus. The sequence continues at coordinate 101,072,155 of NC_064868.1, forward strand.
TGCACCCAGCCCAACTCACGTTCAGGTGTGAAGAAAGGATACATAGCTTCATGGATAAACAACAGCTCAGAAACTTCACAGATGCAAAACCAGCCTTAAAGGAAAAACTGAGAAGTCTATTTTAAGACAAGAGAGACCAACAAACACAGCAAACTTATCCACAAAGATGACAATAAATCCTATGACAATCATCTCCCTCAATGTCAATGGACGAAATGCACCAATTAAAAGACACAGAGTGGCAAAATGGGTCAAAAAGATGAACCCAACCTTCTGCTGCCTACAAGAAACACACCTGAATAGTCAGAACAAACATAGACTCAAAATCAAAGGCTGGAGGAAAATCATCCAAGCAAAAACACCCTTAATAAAGCTGGGGTGAGGGGCTGGAGAGATAGCATGGAGGTGAGGTATTTGCCTTTCACGCAAGGACGGTGGTTGGAATCCCAGAATCCCATATGGTCCCAAGTGCCTGCCAGGGCAATTTCTGAGTGCAGGTCTAGGAGGAACCCCTGAACACTGCCGAGTGTTACCCAAAAAACTAAAAACAAAAACTAAACAAAACAAAAAGCTGGGGTGGCCATATTAATATCTGATGACACCAACTTTATACTCAGAAAAGTTGTATGGGACAAAGATGGACACTTTGTACTAATCAAGGGATATGTGTAACAGGAAGAAATCACACTACTAAGCATATATGCACCCAATGAGAGACCAAAAAATTATCTAATACAATTATTGACAAATCTGAAAGAAGACATCAATAATAACACAATAATTATGGGAGACCTCAACACAGACCTGTCAACACTTGATAGGTCAACCAGACTGAAACCCAACAAAAATATACTAGCCCTGAAAAGAGAAATGGAAGAGAGAGGACTAGAAGATATATATAGAGGACACTCCATCTCCCCAAAACCTGAATGCACATTCTTCTTCAATGTACATGGGTCATTCTCTGGGATAGATCACATACTGGTACACAAAACATACCTCCATAAAAATAGAAATCTTGCAGGCTACCTTTGCTGACCAAAAGTCTCTGAAATAAGATGTGAACTACAAAGGGACACAGAAGAAAAAAACTTTAACAATTGGAAATTAAACAGCCTGCTACTGAACAACCAGTGGGTCTGAGATGAAATCAAAGAAGAAATCAAAAATTTCCTGGAAACAAATGATAATGAAGACACAAACAGCCAGAATCTATGGGACACAGCAAAAGCAGAACTGAGAGGAATATTTGTAACTTTGCAAGCACACATCAGGTAGGAAGAAGGGGCATACCTGACATAGCTCATAAAATTAAAAAATGACTAACAAAAAGAACCAATAGTAGGAAGACAGAAGGAAATAACAAGGCTGAGAACAGAAATCAATGAAGTGGAAACCCAAAAAACAATCTCAAATATCAATGATGTGCAGAAGTTGCTTTTTTGAAAAAATAAACAAGATTTATAGACCATTGACAAAACTCACAAAGAAAGAAAACCTGATAAGCTGTATTAGAAATGAAATGGGGGAGATCACGACAGATATTGTAGATATCCAAAGGGTAATCAGAGACTACTTTGAGAAACTCTATGCTACTAAACATGAGAATCTGGAAGAAATGGATAAATTCTTGTACACTTATAACCTTCCACAGTTAAGTAAGGAGGATGTAGCATATCTAAACAGCCCCATCATTATTGAGGAAATTGAAACCGTAATCAAATGTCTGCCTAAAAAGGAAATCCCAGGCCCAGATGAATTTAATAATGAATTCTTTCAAACCTTTCAAGAGGAACTACTACCAATCCTAGCCAGGCTCTTCCATAAAATTGAAAAAACGAAACACTCCCAAACAGCTTTTATGAAGCCATAATCACCTTGATACCAAGACCAGAAAGAGATGCTGCCAAAAAAGAAAATTACAGACCAATATCCCTGATGAATGCAGATGCAAAGATCTTCAACAAAATCCTGGCAATTAGGACCCAGTGCCTCATCAAAAAGATCATTCACTGGCCAGAGAAATAGCATGGAGGTAAGGTCCCCTGAGCCTGCCAGAGGCCATTTCTGAGAGTAGAGCCAGGAGTAACCCCTGAGCGCTGCCAAGTGTGACCCAAAAACCAAAAACCAAAAACCAAAAAAAAAAAAAAAAAAAGAAGAAGAAGAAGATCATTCACTACGATCAAGTAGGTTTCATCCCAGGAATGCAAGGATGGTTTAACATCCGTAAATCTATCAACATAATACACAACATCAACAAGAAAAATAAAAATCGCATGATCATATCAATAGACGCAGAGAAAGTAATTGATAAGGTCCAACACTCAGTCTTGATCAAAACTCTCAGCAAGATGGGAATGAAAGGTACCTTTCTCAATATAGTTAAGGCCATCTATCACAAGCCAATGGCAAATATCTTCAATGGAGAAAAACTAAAAGTCTTTTCTCTAAATTCTGGTACAAGACAAGGCTGCCCGCTCTCACCACTCCTCTTCAACATAGTACTGGAAGTATTTGCTATAGAGATTAGGCAAGAAAAAAATATCAAGGGAATCCAGATAGGAAAGGAAGAAGTCAAGCTCTCATTGTTTGCAGATGAAAACCCTAAAGACTCTACCAAAAAGCTTCTAGAAACAACAGATTCATATAGCAAGTTGGCAGGCTACAAAATTAACGGACAGAAATCAATGGCCTTTTAATATGCACCAATAATGATAAGGAAGAGATGATGTTAAGAAGGCAAACCCATTCACATTAGTGACACACAAACTCAAATATCTTGGAGTCAACTTTATCAAAAAAAAAAAAAGGACCTATACAAAGAAAACTATAAAGCCCTGCTCCAAGAAATAAGAGAGGACACATGGAAATGAAAACACGTACCCTGCTCCTGGATTGTCAGGATTAACATCACTAAAATGGCAATACTCCCCAAAGCATTATACAGATTTAATGCGATCCCTCTAAAGACACCATGACCTTCTTCAAAGAAGTGGATCAAACACTTTTGAAATTTATTTGGAACAATAAACACGCTCTAATAGCTAAAGCACTCCTAGGGAAAAGGAATATGGGAAGAATTCCTTTCCCCAACTTTAAACTGTACTACAAAGCAATAGTTATCAAAACAGCATGATATTGGAATAAAGACAGACTTTCAGATCAGTGCAATAGGCTTGAGTACTCAGAGAAAGTTACCCAGACATACAATCACCTAATTTTTGACAAATGAGCAAGAAATCCTAAAGTGGATCAGGAAAAACCTCTTCAACAAGTGGTGCTGGCAGAACTGGTTAGCCACTTGCAAAAAAGCAAACATAGACCCCCAGTTAACATCATGTATGAACATAAAATACAAATGGATTAAAGACCTTGATATCAGACCTGAAATCATAAAGTATACAGAACAACACTTAGGTAAAACACTCTATGACATTGAAACTAAAGGCATCTTCAAGGAAGAAACTGCACTTTCCAAACCAGTGGAAGCAGAGATTAACAGATGGGAATATATTAAGCTGAGAAACTTCTGCACCTCAAAAGAAATAGTGCCCAGGATACAAGAGCCACCCACCGTGTAGGAGAAACTATTCACTCAATACCCATCAGATAAGGAGATAATTTCCAAAATATACAGGGCACTGACAGAACTTTACAAGGAAAAAAAAAACAACATTTAATTCCATAAAAAATGGGGAGAAGAAATGGACAGACACTTTGATAAAAAAAGAAATACAAATGGCCAAAAGGCACATGAAAAAATGCTCCTCATCACTAATCATCAGGGAGATGTAAATCAAAACAAGTATGAGATATCATCTCACACCACAGAGATTGGCACACATCACAAAGAATGAGAACAATCAGTAGCTGGCAGAGATGTGGAGAGAAAGGAACTCTTGTCCACTGCTGGTGGGAATGCTGTCAAGTCCAACCTTTATGGAAAGCGATATGGAGATTCCTCCAAAATTAGAAATTGAGCTCCCATTTGACCAAGCTATACCAATCCTAGGGATATACCCTAGGAACACAAGAATACAATACAAAAATCCCTTCCTCACACCTATATTTATTGCAACACTGTTCATAATAACCAGACTCTGGAAACAACCAAGAAGCCCTTCAACAGATGAATGGTTAAAGAAACTGTGGTACATATACACAATGGAATATTATGCAGCCGTCAGGAGAGATGAAGTCATGAAATTTTCCTATACATGGATGTACACGGAATCTATTATGCTGAGTGAAATAAGTCAGAGGGAGAGAGATAGACACACAATAGTCTCACTCATCTATGGGTTTAGAGAAAAATAAAAGACATTTTTGCAACAATCCTAAGAGACAAAGAGAGGGGGGCTGGAACTTCCAGCTCACATCATGAAGCTCACCACAATGAATGGTGAGTGCAGTTAGAGAAATAACTACACTGAGAACTATCATAACCACGTGAATGAATGAGGGAACTGGAAAGCCTGTCTAGAGTATAGGTGGGGGTGGGGTGGGATGGAGGGAGACTTGGGACATTGGTGGTGGGAATGTTGCACTGGTTAAGGGGGGTGTTCCTTTACATGACTGAAACCTAATCACAATCATGTTTGTAATCAAGATGTCTAAATAAAGATGTTATATTAAAAAATAAACATAAAGCAAAAAAGAGAAGAAAAATGTCTGCCTCAGATGGGGGGGAAGGGTGAGAGGGAAACTGGGGTCATGGGAAATGTGCAGTAGTAAAGGGTTTTGTACACTCTATGGCTACAACTAAATCATGAATAAATGTGCAATCATGAAAAAATCTGTATTATGAACAACCTTGTAAACTTGGGGTTTAAATAAAATAACTAAAAAATAAAATAAATGTATAGGTATATGAACTGTTGAATTAAAACTGTAAGAAAGGTGTATAAAACTTTCAGGTGTAAAAACCTGAGAACATTTTAGCTCTTTAGCATTTGAATGCTAATTTATTTCATATTATTCAAATTTTATTTTATATTATTTAAATTTAAGAGCTTGGCTTTTGTATTCTGTAATGACATTAATATTATTCAGTTTACGCAAAATATAAAGAAACATATCTCTGATTTTTTGATATTTTTATTAGTATGTGTCTTGGTATTGTTCAGTTTCAATCTATTGTGTTAGGTCGTTTTGGATTCTTGAAATTGTGCAGCGACCTTCCTCTACTAGTTGGGGATATCTTCTCCAACTGATCTCTCCACCACTTGTTCTTCCCCTTTTACTCGCCTTTTAGTATTCCTATACATCCGAAATTATTTTGGTCTTTGTTCATTAAGTACCTTAAATTTATTTTAACATTCCTTTATTTCTTTTTTTCCTATGTCCTTATCAATGTTGGATTGTATTTTTTCTTCCAGCTCAATAATTTTCCAGCTATGCGATTCTGCTATGGTTTACTAGTTTGTTAATTTAGTTCCACCAATACCATTGGTATAGACTCTCAAACTCTGAAAAAGTTCTTCTTTGAATTGGTTGAATTTCTTGTACACAAATGCTTTTTAATTCCCTTTACCAGTGCAGTGAGTATGATTTTAGGGCCTTATCAACCAGGTTCAAGCATTTCAATGGCCATGAAGACTGGCCTCTAAGTTTCTGTCCCTCTCTGCAACTATAGCTGAGTTCCTTAGCTTCCTAGTTCTTCAGGTTTTGTGGGTGTTAATGGTTGAGTTCTAGATTCCTCATTACTCAAAACTGATCTGCTGAGTTGTTTATACCAGTTGCAGCTAATGATACATCTGATGTTCAATTTATTTTTCTTACCATACAGTGTAATTTGACTATGTTCAGAAAATTGTCAACTAGTAACTCCAAGTTAACTGAGATTTAAGGCTGTATACTATATGAGAGAGAGCAGTGCCCCTCCCATTTACACCCAATGTAAAAAATGTATATGGTAATGGGTTCAGAGAATAAAGTAATTGGACCAATCACTGGCCTGGTGGGATACAACATGACAGGGCAGAAGACTAGGGTCCCAAGATTTGCAGGATTGTAGCAGAACTGGGTTTCAGGCAGGGAGGCCAGACATAGTTTTCTATTACAATCTTTTACTTAAAAATGGAGACATTTAGGCTGTATCAATGACATTTTCTTCTAATACCAATACTACCTTAGTTTGCATTTTTCAGGCTTATTCAAACTTTACTGTTTAATGTTTTTTTAGTTCTTTTAATTTTGAAAGGAGCATACCCAGTGACGGTCAGGGGTTACTCCTGGCTATGCACTCAGAAATCGCTCCTGGCTCTGGGGACCATATGGGGCACTGGATGGGGGAATCGAGCCTCAGTCTGTCCTGGGTCAGCCACGTGCAAGACAAACACCCTACCGCTATGCTATCACTCTGACCCCTTTTTAGTTCTTTTTAAACTTACTAAACTATACATTTGTAGATTTTACCTATTTCATGTAAAATCTTTTAACACATTAGCACAGAACTTATTTTATTTTACTTTTTTTTTTGGTTTTTGGGTCACACCTGGCAGCGCTCAGGAGTTACTCCTGGCTCTGCACTCAGAAGTTACTCCTGGCAGACTCGGGGAACCATATGGGATACTGGGATTCAATCCGTCCTGTGTTGGCCGTGTACAAGACAAATGCCTTACCACTGTGCTATCGCTCTGGCCCCCTTATTTTATTTTTAAATGTTCGTTTAAAGAACTATGATTTAAAAAATTATTGACACTTGAGTTTTAGGCATCTAATATGTCAAAACTTATCCTAACACCAGTGTCAACTCCAATCATCAGTGCTCCCCTACTCCACCATTCACCACCCCAAACTTCCTCCTTGACAGGCAAGTTACAAAGTTTGGTAGTTACAGTTTAGATCTTGTATTTTTAATGTTATTGAGTCTAAAGCACTGAACTTCTTAAAATGTTTTCTTTATGACAGGGAAGCCATGATATTACCACCATAAGATCCAAGTAAAAAATAAAATTTAATGCAATATATTTTTGATGCCAGAGTTGTTTAACATACGTAAATCTATCAACATAATACACAACATCAATAACAAGAAAAGTAAAAACCACATGATCATATCAATAGATGCAGAGAAAGCATTTGATAAGGTCCAACACCCATTCTTGATCAAAACTCTCAGCAAGATGGGAATGGAAGGAACCTTTCTCAATATAGTTAAGGCCATCTACCACAAGCCAGTGGCAAATATTATCCTCAATGGAGAAAAACTAAAAGCCTTCCCTCTAAATTCTGGCACAAGACAAGGCTGTCCTCTCTCACCACTCCTATTCAACATAGCACTGGAAGTACTTGCTATAGCGATTAGGCAAGAAAAATATATCAAGGGAATCCAGATAGGAAAGGAAGAAGTAAAGCTCTCACTGTTTGCAGATGACATGATACTCTACTTAGAAAACCCCAAAGACTCTACCAAAAAAGCTTCTAGAAACAATAGACTCATATAGCAAGGTGGCAGGCTACAAAATTAACACACAAAAATCAATGGCCTTTCTATACACCAATAGTAATAAGGATGAAATGGACATTAAGAAAACAACCCCATTCACAATAGTGCCACACAAACTCAAATATCTTCGAATCAACTTGACTAAAAATGTGAAGGACCTATACAAAGAAAACTATAAAACTCTGCTCCAAGAAATAAGAGAGGACACACGGAAATGGAAACGCATACCCTGTTCATGGATTGGCAGGATTAACATCATCAAAATGGCAATACTCCCCAAGGCATTATACAGATTTAATGCTATCCCTCTAAAGATACCCATGACATTCTTCAAAGAACTGGATCAGGCACTTTTGAAATTCAGTTGGAACAATAAACACCCTCAAATAGCTAAAGCAATCATTGGGAAAAAGAATATGGGAGGAATTACTTTCCCCAACTTTAAACTGTACTACAAAGCAATAATTATCAAAACAGCATGGTATTGGAATAAGGACAGGCCCTCAGATCAGTGGAATAGGCTTGAATACTCAGAAAATGTTCCCCAGACATACAATCACCTAATTTTTGATAAAGGAGCAGGAAATCCTCAATGCAGCAGGGAAAGCCTCTTCAACAAGTGGTGTTGGCACAATTGGATAGCCACTTGCAAAAAATTGAACTTAGACCCCCAGCTAACATCATGTACGAAGGTAAAATCCAAATGGATTAAAGACCTCGCTATCAGTCCCCAAACCATAAGATATATAGAACAGCAAATAGGCAAAACACTCCACGACATTACAGGCATCTTCAAGGAGGAAACTGCACTCTCCAAGCAAGTGAAAGCAGAGATTAACAGATGGGAATATATTAAGATGCGAAACTTCTGCACCTCAAAGGAAATAGTGCCCAGGATACAAGAGCCTCCCACTGAGTGGGAGAAACTATTCACCCAATACCCATCAGATAAGGGGCTAATCTCCAAAATATACAAGGCACTGACAGAACTTTACAAGAAAAATACATCTAATCCCATCAAAAAATGAGGAGAAGAAATGAACAGACACTTTGACAAAGAAGAAATACAAATGGCCAAAAGACACATGAAAAAGTGCTCCACATCACTAATCATCAGGGAGATGCCAATAAAAACAACGATGAGATACCACCTCACACCCCAGAGAATGGCACACATCACAAAGAATGAGAATAAACAGTGTTGGCGGGAATGTGGAGAGAAAGGAACTCTTATCCACTGCTAGTGCGAATGCCATCTAGTTCAACCTTTATGGAAAGCGATATGGAGATTCCTCCAAAAACTGGAAATCGAGCTCCCATATGATCCAGCTATACCACTCCTAGGAATATACCCTAGGAACACAAAAATACAATACAAAACCCCTTCATTACACCTATATTCATTGCAGCACTATTTACCATAGCAAAAATCTGGAAACAACCAAGATGCCCTTCAACAGAAAAATGGCTAAAGAAACTGTGGTACATATACACAATGGAATATTATGCAGCTGTCAGGAGAGATGAAGTCATGAAATTTTCCTATACATGGATGTACACGGAATCTATTGTGCTGAGTGAAATAAGTCAGAGAGAGAGAAAAACGCAGAATGGTCTCACTCATCTATGGATTTTAAGAAAAATGAAAGACATTCTTGCAATAATAATTTTCAGACACAAAAGATAAAAGAGCTGGAAGTTCCAGCTCACCTCAGGAAGCTCACCACAAAGAGTGATGAGTTTAGTTAGAGAAATAACTACATTTTGAACTGTCCTAATAATGAGAATGTATGAGGGAAATGGAGAGCCTATTTAGAGTACAGGTGGGGGTCGGGTGGGGAGGAGGGAGACTTGGGACATTGGTGATGGGAATGTTGCACTGGTGATGGGTGGTGTTCTTTACATGACTGAAACCCAAACACAATGATGTATGTAATCAAGGTGTTTAAATAAAAAAATAAAAATAAATAAAATAAAGAAACATTGCTACATATACACAATGGAATATTATGCCGACGTCAGGAGATATGGAGTCATGAAATTTTCCTATACATGGATATACATGGAATCTATTATGCTGAGTGAAAGAAGTCAGAGAGAGAGAAAGACAGAATGGTCTCACTCATCTATGGGTTTTAAGAAAAATGAAAGATATTCTTACAGTAATAACTGTCAGACACAAAATAGAAAAGAGCTGGAAGGTACAGCTCACCTCATGAAGCTCACCGCAAACAGGGCTGAGTTTAGTTAGTGAAATAACTACGTTTTGAACTATCCATTTAATAATGAGAATATATGACGGAAATAGAAAGTCTGTCTAGAGTACTGGCGGGGGTTGGGTGGGGAGAGGGAGGTTTGGGACACTGGTGACGGGAATGCTGCACTGGTGATGGGTGGTGTTCTTTACATGACTGAAACCCAAACACAATCATGTATGTAATAAATCTGGTTAAATACAAAAAGCAATATTGTGACCAATACAGATACGGTCAAGAGAAAAAAAATTGCTGCAGCCCAGGTTCAGATAAATCTCCCAATATACTTGCTGAAGGTGAACAAAACCTAAGGCTGGTGTGTGGAAAACATGACCACTGTGTGAAATAAGGGTGGCCAAAGTGCAGAAGAGCACTAAAACCTACACTGGAAAACATTTAGAAGCATAAAACCCATAGATAAAACTAGCAGGCTTTAAAATACATATAAAAATTGGTTGCAATTCATCGTGTGAAAAATGAAGTTAAGAGGTGGTACTAGTAGGGTGCTGGCCTTGTATGTGGCTTACCTGGGTTAAATCTCCAGCAACAGGATGATCTCCCGAACACTGCCAGAATTGATCTTTGAGTGCAATAAACCCTGAGAACTGCCAGGTGTGGCTATCAGTTCTCACTGTACTAAAAAGATAAATCAAAAGGCAGAGTGTCACAACTTCAAAGTCAATACACAAAAATGATAGCATTCTTGTATACAAACAACGAATGAGAAACTGATCAAGGATTAAATACTGATCGAGAACTAAAATAGGACTTACTTAGGACAATAGAGATTACTGGGGTTTGAACTAGAGTCAGTTGCATGCAAGGCAATTGCCCTATCCATCATACTATCTTTCCAGCATCTTAACCTTAACCATTTTAAGAGTCCAGAGAGACCGGGGTAAATAAATTCACATGGCTGTAAGAAAGATCTCCAGAATGTATTCATCTTGCATGTAAGAGACTCAGTTCCCTTTACAGTCAGTCTCTGGTAACAACTATTCTGTTTCCTATTTCTATTGACTTTACTAATTGAGATATATGAATATAGTAGTTATAAAATTTGTCTTTTTGTAAACAGCTCTTTCATAGAGCAGGATGTCCTCAAGTCTCATACTGTAGCATATATAACAGTATCTACTCACTGCTTAAGCCTGCACCATATCCATAGTAGGTACATCTTATTCATCAAAGAACATTTGTATTTTTCTTTAATATTTTAATAGTTTAATTTTTTTAAAGAATTGTCTCCATGGTCCTTATGAAGTCACGTACATTTCACAGGCCTCACACTGTACAAGGAGTTTGTTTGCGGTTTTGACTTCCCGGCTCTCACAGGTTAGAGAACAGGGTATTTGATACTGCATAAAACACTTGTCTTCTTTCTACCTCTCAGCTCTTGGGACTAGGTTATGCCGATGTGTTTCCTTTTCCTTTTCTTAGAGGAGGGGGTTTGGGGCCACACCTAGGAGTGCTCAAGGCTTACTCATAGCTCTGTGCTCAGGGCTCAAAGAAGGTTGCCAGCCTGTGAGGCAAATGTTTTACCAGTTTCATATCTCGTGGCCTCTCCCCATTTATATTTCTCATTCAAGAGTTCATTTATATGAAAACGTAATGTTTCCTATTCCTTCCAAATGACAGTTGCAGGAATAACTGTTCTTCTCAGGTTTTGTCAAACATCCCCACCCCAAATCATTCCTTCTTTCACCAACATCAAATAGAAACAAGCAAAGATACCAAATATTTGCCAATTCTTTCACCAAACTCTTGTGGATCTATATTCTAATGAGAACCTATTAAACTGTAAGTGTTAAAAGTTCTCAACAGTTTGGAAGGCTCTCCATCAATTCAGAGCAAAGTTTCCATATGATCCAGAAATTTCGCTACCTATCCCTGGAATAGAAAAACATTCATTCAAAAGAGCACATGCATAGCATTATTCATCAAAGCATTTAGTAAAATATCTAATATTTGGAATAAACCTAGATGTACAATAACAGATAAGTGTATCATGAAGATATGGTACATATATACAATGGGTTTCTACATAGCTGTAAGGACTGATGCAAGCATGAAATTCATTGCAACATAGATGGAACTAGAAGATACCATGTTAAGTGAAGCCAGAAGAAAAGGAAAGATAAATACAGGATGTCACTTGTATGTACATGAGAAAATGCAATGGTTTCAATGGGGGTTTACTAGTAGAATTTTGGTCCCAGAGTATAAGAGAAGAAATATAGTGGGGGGAGACAAATATAAAATAATGGAAAACAGGGCTCAAGAGGATCCATGTACACTGGAGGTGAGAAATGAAGGACAGAACTACATATTCGGATCATGGAGTCAAGGACATTGAAATGAAAGACCCAGGCTTTAATAAGCAAATTAAAAAAGGCCTATTGTGATGGTTGGCTGGGATGGCGGAGGTATGTGATGGACTCTGGGAACATTGGTGGAGAGAGGTTGACACTGATGGTGGGACTGGTGTTGAAACATTCTATCCTTAAAACTCAGCTATGAGGGCTCGGAGGGATAGCACAGTGGTGATTTCTTTGCAATTGGTTTGAACCCCAGTGTCCCATATGGTCCCCCATGCCTGCCAGGAGCTATTTCTGAACAGACAGCTAGGAGTAACCCCTGAGCACCTCCGGGTGTGGCCTAAAAACCAAAAACAAACAAACAAAACAAAACAAAACAATACAAAAGAAAACAAAAAAATACCTCAGCTATGAGTAACTTTGTAAATCACAATGCTTTAAATAAAAAAGATAAGGTTATTTTTTCTCTTGAAAATGGAGGATAGCATCTTCAGTTATACCACACTTTAACAATAATATAACTTAACGTTCTTTATCTACTATAGAGCGCTTTTTTCCTCAAGACTAAGATAAAATAGTCTAGATAAAATTCAGGCCATCTGGGCATTTTCTTTCTTCTAAAACACTGAGCAGCTCCAGGAGGTAGCCCAAAGGGGTACCATGCATGCCTTGCATGTCGCAGACTCAGTTTTTAATCCCTGGTCTGCTGCCCTGGGCACTGCTAGGCTAGTCATTATTGCTTCCAGGAACCACCAGCTATGGCCTAGGTCAGTGGTCGGTAACCTTTTATTTCAACTAAGCCAAATCTCACCAAAACCACGATTGAAATTTATTTTGAGAGTCACACAGGGCGGTCACTGACAGAAGCTAGGAGTAGAGTTCTGACTCCTGGAGCGGCTGCCCGGCACACAGAAGAGCCAAATTAAAAGTGTAAAGAGCCACATGTGGCTCGTGAGCCACAGGTTGCCGACCATTTGCTTAGGTAATCCACAGGGGGCCCCCACCAACAGCAACACTCGTATTACCAAGTCAAATATTGTCCAAAAGTGGTTTACTTGCCCCTGAGCACCACTGGAGAGTCCCTTATAAAAAGAAATCAAAAGAATACTGCTCACTTGCCAGTGTTTCTGAAAGATCTTTAAATCTATATCCCTGGTCTCATCCACACCTACCAAATTAAAAAAAAAGCTTGTTTGGGAACCATTAATTATGTTTTGATGCAGATTCAGATTAGAATGAACCATGTAAGCATCAGGTCATATAAGAAACCTCCAGCTTCCATTTTATCTTTCCACATTTATGTCACTGTGGTTTAAATATATTTCTGGGAAATCTACCTTCTCAGCACTACATGACTTTGGGCTTTTCCCTCCATGTTCACTTCCGTTGTTTTCCACGGTCATCTGACTTGTCATGCAATTTTGAAAGTGGCGATTAGTCAAACTGATAAATTATTCATTGCTATGGCCAATAAATTGCCCCTAACTCCCAAGTAACAGGTTTCTTTTTTTTTTTTTTTTTTTTTTTTGGTTTTTTTGGGCCACACCCGGTAACGCTCAGGGGTTACTCCTGGCTATGCGCTCAGAAGTTGCTCCTGGCTTGGGGGACCATATGGGACACCGGGGGATCGAACCGCGGTCCGTCCAAGGATAGCGCAGGCAAGGCAGGCACCTTACCTTTAGCGCCACCGCCCGGCCCCAGGTTTCTTTTTTAAGAAAAATCTTAGGTTTCTTTTTTAAGAACTTCCAATGACCATGCCTTTTATTTTAAAGTCTCTCTCAAAACCAGTATCATTTTTGCCTTACCTGGAAAACATATCTTAACACATATTAGAAAGGCAGGAAGAAAAAAAATACAAATTTTTATTATGCAATAAATGATCAAATCCCTAGTCTATACTCATTTATATCCAGCTACAGATGTTCTCTAAATGGTCACATGTTTGTCATTCACTCCCTCCCTTAAATGTTCCCAAACTAACAGGACATTAAATGAGAAAATGCCTCTCCATAAAATTTGCTTATTTTACTATTTGTGTCCCTCAACATAGCATCCTTTTCATCATCTGTAATGTGCAATCAATTGCATACCCCCGGGAAGGTTGTTCATTGGTCATTTACATGATTAAAGGATAGAGAAATTGAAACACTTCAAAGAATAAAGGTGTTCTAATAACATCCAATTTGAATCCCTGATCACGATCCCCCCCACTGACATAATATAGCAACTCTTACCACCTTTTTCCTCTCCCTAGAAAGAAGTTGCAGATTTTTCCCCTCTGTGATGTATTATTTTGTTTGATAACAGTGCCAAAAATATGCCAGACCATTAATCCCCATGGGAATCCCTATACTAGCTGAAATAGGAAGATCACCATGGATACATCTGGACTCAACTGGATGGTCAGAAACAGCTGTTGAACCAACCTTGAGAGCCTTCTCAGCATGCTTATCACACAAACTGCATCAGACATAAGCATAAATACCATACCTCAGTGTCATAATAACTGTATCTTTACATGAAATCACAAGGGTAAGTAATCACTGACCTTCATTTACTAGCCGTGCTATCAGGCAGACGAAACACCTTGGTAGTCAATCTCCACTCCAAAGTTCTCACCTTCAAACGGGAGCTGAGCAGATGTAGAAAGTAAGGAGAACCCTTGTTCCTTTGATATGTGGCCTAACAACTAAGTGGCTTCAGCCAAATATGCAGTGGTCTTCAGTGAGGTTAACTGTTCTCCACGAGGTGTTGGAGCCAAGTACTTGCTCCACGTATGGTGGATCTTGAAGAATCAGATCTGAAATTAAGAATCATGAAAGAAGTTTGTAAAACTTTGCTAAGTATAACTATATATGATTCCTAGGGAGGCCGAAACCTAGCCAGATATTTGTACAGACCTCATTCCCTCTACTTGTTTGGCAGTTCACACTTGATGCCACCAGTCTGAGTGGTGCAAGAGATTGGAGTTTCCTTTTAAGAACAGTAGGGTTGGGAAGTAAAAAGAATGGAATTTATCTCCAAAAATTCTGAGTGTGATTCTGTTTCAGTGTAATTTTAACTATCTACAGTTTGGTCTCAGACTCGATGGATAAATTGAGTCTGGGTTCTTTGACATGAAGTTAAAGAAGATCAAGAAAACCAATTTCCTGATAAGCAGTGTTTCTTAAGAGAAGCAAATGCATATTTTAAATATAATTGCAAATACATCTTCCCAGATTTATCTTCCCAACTGTGTAGACTGGTATGAAGCACTTGTATAAATAAAAGAAAAAATTAGGAGGAAAAAATCTCCTGTTCTCTGTTACAAATAACACAACCAGTGTCTTTCCAAGTGAATCCACACCAGGAATAGAAATGGGTTGAAATTGACTTAACTCAAAATTTCTGAAAGAAAAAGCCTAATGTATTACAAAAATATAGATGTCAAGCTGTCATTTTAGCTACCATTGGATAATAGCTTCAACATCAATTTCTTGCTTAGAGATCTCAAAACCATGAGGTGATGCCATTCTCATCACTTAAAAATTCCCATGTAATGTCCATCAGTTTAAAACCAAGCTTGATGAGTACTTTTAGTTAAAGTCAGACCACCAAGATATCATTTAACAATGTGCTCACATTCAGTGCTATGTACACCACTAATGTCTATTCTATGGTTCAATCCCTTGGGAAAAAACACATAGAATTTAGTGATGAGCAATGGAAAATAATCAGCCTATTTACTATCCTTGTGGAAACACAGATAAATCCTGCCTCTTTTACTGTTAGTAATATAGAAGAAATTAAGAACCCTTACAATGCAATCTCTTTTGCAGAAGCCACAGACCATCTACAAAGTCTTTCTTACTCTGTAACCTAAAAGTTCCTCAAGATTGATTATTTAACTTTTTTAGTTTGGACATGTTTTTGTCAGCTAAAATAGCCAGCCAATCTTTCCTGGATCTCCTACTACCTTTCTGAAAATAGAAATCTGAAAAGGGCAAAGAATGGAGGCATTGCAACTTCATTTTGTGAGGGGACACCGTAGTAGTCAAGCTTTCAGCAACAATTATTTTCTATCTTTGCCCCCAATTCTTGACATGGGAGGAGTCCGGAGATATATTTAAAATGCACTTAATGTACCAGTTAAAAGGATCTGCACGACAGCTTCCTCCAAGAGTGTAAAGCTAGGAGAAAAGAAAATTGTTTCTGGCTGAGAAGGAGGGGCTCCCTCAAGAGAGATAACGCCAGCAGGACTTTGGTAATTCTCCATAATAACAGTAATAATAGCCAACCTGTATTTTGTGCTTAACCTTTCTCAAATACTTCACATGCATTATTTCCACGAATCCTCACAATCTGACTTCACAAGTCAGAAAACTAAGGCTCAACAAAGACATACCATGAGTGAAAGCTAGAGCTGAATTTAAAAGCAAGTTTGTCTTATTTTCAACCAGGGTATTCCACCACCTGCCTCTCAACAAATGGCTAGAGATATTGTGATTAGCAAGATATTTTATGGGGTATGCTTCTTATAAGGGTAGGGAAAAAAACAACTAAGTTGCAAATATTTACTTAAATCTTATAGATTACTGATGAAAATCCTTTTATTTTGCAGCCTAACAGATTTCTTACCTGGAATTCAAAGCCTTTTATGAACTAACCTCACCCACAGTTCTACTTTTTTTTTCTTCCTACTCTGACTTAATCATGAATTGAACAGAAAAACAGTATGGGCCCTAATAGCTAGTCCCTCAGTCATTGAAAATGAAACACCCACTTCTTCTTTGCTTAATAACTAGTGAGTTTTTAAGTAGTTCAGAATCATCAAACGAGACTTTGCCACTAAGGGTCTTTGACGACTATTCAAATCAAATAATGATCACAGAGAGAAATACCTAAATACATACAATTGTAGGAATTATTTCATTCAGTGGGAGTCAAATGAGTTTTAGGTATTAAAAACAAATACAGTCCCTTGCCCTCCTAGAGTCTGACTCTGCTCTCCAGATCTTAAATATGATCTCTTCCACCTGTTGCCCTAATGTTTTAACCTTTTTCAAGTCACTTTTTCAAAAGTCCATTTTCATTACAAGCCCTGCTGTATCTTTAAGACTCTCCATTAGACACTACAATCTACCATTTCCTGCCTAGTGAAATGCTTAATACCAAAATATCAACTATCTCCTCCATCTTTTTACTAATGTAGTCTTTAATCATTGTTTTTCATATATCTCAACTTATCTGACATTATTCATCTCATCTACCTACTTTAAAATTCCCTATTTTTCCTAATATTTTGGGCATAATGAAATAATGGTTCCCATCTATCATTTCTAAGTTGATGAGTACAAGAGTCTCTTATATATAATGTTATACCCAAAGGTCTGCTCTTAATTTTCCTCTATTTCACTCTCACCATTACTTTTCAAACAGTTGTGTCAACATCGCTGAAGGTATGAAGTACAATGAAAATCTCTATATCCCTTCCTATCATTTCCGAAGTCCACAGCACCCTTCCATTTACATTTTAATTCACAGCCTAGGCTAACCAGATAGGCTCAAAATGTTAGAAATAGAACATTTTCTATATATCCTCTGTACTACATCCTGTGTTACTGATAATAGAGTTCTTAAAGGCCGAAAGAACTTAATCTACAGTAAAAATATTTTTTACAAGAATACCCCACATGCTCTCTATGCGTTATTCCCCAAAGTTCCTCTTTCCCATGACTTCTGTTATCAGTTAAAAAAAGAATGTGAAGGGTATCAAGTTTTTAGTTGGCAAACAAGAGAGGAGAGAAATTTTCCTTCATGTGATGTGGCTTAGTTTTTCTGTGCAGCAAGAGTTAAGGTCATATCTGAAAATGGAAGCACAGGTCTGGAGTAGAGAGAGAAAAGAGAAATTCAGAAGTTTTGCAGAGTAGATGTAAACCTTAGTGGATATCGAAAACTAGGAAGGTATCAAAGTACTTCTTTATATAAGAAAGGTTTTTTCCCCAACAATTTTGGTCTCTACAACCACAAAAAAAGAAGTGACTTGCTCTTCAGGTTCAATGTTCTCCCCTGAATATGTCTTGTATCTCTATGTTTCTTGGCTTGCTTTTCTATTCTAGAGTTCTCTCTTAAACACACACTTCTCTTTTTCTCTTCCATCACATCTTCCTAAAGAAGCCTCATTAAAATTATCTTGCATCACACAAAAAGGAAACCTGTTGGATCTGGAAAGAGAAACTTTTTCAGGAGGTATGAAGGAAAATTATGGTCCAAATAACTAAAGATTGTAATAAAATATCTAAATTATAGAAAGAAGAATCCAAGGTACAGAGAAAAAGAAGCAATGAGGGTGTACTGGTAGAACTCTGGTGCCATAAAAACTGACGAGTGAATGAGAAATTTGAATTTAAGGATGGGTGGGAGAGAAACAAGGGCATTGGTGGCAGGAAGTGTGCACAGGTGAAGAGATATGTGTTTTGTGACTGAAATTCAATCATGAACAACTTGGTAACTATATTTCAGGGTAATTCCATTAAAATTTTATTTTATTACAATAAGAAATGTGAATTTAAGGTTTCAAAAATAAAAGTCAATACCAGTGTTGTCATGGAAGTGGACTAGTTGAAAGGATCAGCTGGCAAATATTAAAAATACAAGTCATAAAATTAGAAGGATTGTCCCTTGAAAACTTAGAGGAGTTACCAAGAATAATAGTGGCAAGGGCTTAGAAAGGAGTGAAAAGGAGCTAAAGCTTTCCATGAATGAGTGGATAACTGTCTCAGAAAAAATCAAATATATAGTCCATTGAGAAATATAATTTCTTGAAAGGACTAATTACTGATTGCAGCAAATCAGATTTCTCATATTCTGATCCCAACTTAAATTACTATCCTGACTCTAAAGTCTTCATTTTCAGGCCAGAGTGATAGTACAGTGAGCAGGGCATTTGCCCTGCAGATCCAGGTTCGATCCCCTGCCATCCCACATGGTCCCCCAAGCCTCAGGAGTTACTTCTGAGTGTAGGAGTAATCCCTGAGTGCCGCTGGGTGTGGCCCCCAAACCAAAAATAAATAAATAAATAAATAAATTCTTCACTTTCATGTGAGTTTTAGTGGGTATTTGAGAGTCTAAATAAATGTCATATACTGCCTAATATGTCTCATCCCTTCTACTTTAGTAGTACTTTACTGAAGTCATACTACAGTATTAGTGCTTTGATTTCTTATATGCATGTTTTTTTCCCAATTATTTTAATTCTAGGGAAGATTTTAGCACAAAGTACAGTGATTTCACATAGTAAACAATTGGCAAACATTTAAATGCTTGCCGAATGTTGTTAAGGGTGTCAAATTATAGCTGGAGTATGTTTGGTTTAATTGCGGACCTGCCAAGGAAGTCAAATCAAGATAAATGCTTCTCATTCGGCTTAAAGAACAAATTTGTTTGTCAGAGATGAAAAAAATTTTCAAGCTAGATGATAATATAAGAAGAATGTGTACCATAAAATCTGGATCAATAAGAAATAAAAGTTTTTAAAAGGAGGCAAAGTCATAACAATTTAAAAAACCTAGCAATTCCAAGTCATTTCCTAAAATGTTAGCTTTTATTTAGAAATATCATAAAAAATGGGGCCGGAGAGATAGCATGGAGGTAGGGCGTTTGCCTTGCATGCAGAAGGACGATGGTTCAAATCCAGGCATCTCTTATGGCCCCCCACACCTGATAGGAGTGATCTATGAGCATAGAGCCAGGAGTAACCTCTGAACGCTGCCGGGTGTGACCCCCCCAAAAAAAAGAAATGAAAAAAAGATGATAGAGATCATTTGACTGTGAAAACATCAAAAATAATGTAAAAAGGATAGGATGATATAAAATATGAGACAGGGCTGAAGAGATAGTGCAGGGAGTAAGGCACTTGCCTTTTGCAGGGCTGGCCTGCATCACATACAGGAATCCTTACAGTGGTTCTCAAACTATGGCCCGCGGGCCACATATTGTATTTGTATCTGTTTTGTTTCTTCATTGCAAAATAAGATAATATATGCAGTGTGCATAAGAATTCGTTCATAAGTCTTGTTTTTACTATAGTCAGACCCTCCAATGGTCTGAGGGACAGTGAACTGGCTCCCTGTTTAAAAAGTTTGAGGACCCCTGCTTCAGCACCACAGGGTGTATGGTGTATGGTTCCCAAAATAATGATACATAAATGTCCTCTGCACTATGTCCATAATCCATAATGGTGACACACTGTCGGAATTGGAAGGTAGTATAGAACAGCCTGAATTTTATATTTTGCTCTCTTAATTAAGTTCATGTTAATCATATATTAGAGATAACATAATATGGATTTTGCTAATGCATATCAATAGCAGGCTTTGTTATTTTTAATTGGAAATGACATTTAACTGGAAAGCTAGAATGTGAGAGAAGCAATACTGCATTCCTATTTTAGCCATTTTTTTTCTTTCATTCTAGAAGGATCCAGTAATTTATTCAGGTATACTCATCTTTCAAATTAGTCAAGAAAACATATAGGTCAAATGAAAAAAAAAATTCAGTCAAGAGCCTCTAGGTCTTTTGTTTTACTTTTTGTGTCACAATCAATTGGGGTCATGGTTTACTACTGGCTAGGGTCAATAGACTTTATGAGGTGTCAGGGATCTCTGGTCCCCAATATAGATTCTTTTGACTCATCGAATACTTTCCATTTTTACTGTCATTGTATTAGTAGTTGAAAAATACTTCTCTGTGTAGTATTCTATATTTTATCCATTTCTAGTTGAGTCATTTACTCTGTTCATATTTTTGGCATTGATGAATAAAGTTGCTGTGAATATCTGCATACAGGGCTGTGTTTTGAAATATGGCTTCATGTCTTAGGAGGGGAACTATCCAGGAGTTAAACTGGCAGGACATGTGTAAATATGTACCTGTGTAAAAGTTCACACTTATTAAGAATCTGGCCAATTGTTTTTTAAAAATATATTAATATTTTACATTCTTAAAGCAGTGTATGAGAATTGAAGTTGCTCTGCATTCTCACCAACAATTAAAAGCTTTTATTTTGTTTAAGAAATTTTAAGGGGCTCTGCAATGTGGTTTATAATTTGCACTTCCCTGCTGACTAGTGAAGTTGCATATTGTCATGTGCTTATTGATTATCTATGCATTGTTTTTTAATGTATATTCAAATATTGTATGTATTTTTCAATTTGATTGCATACCTTCCTTTGATTTTAAGACATTTATTGTGTACATGAATTAAGTACTTTATTACAAATACTATCATTACATTTAAAGTTAATATTTGGAAAATGAAATCAGTAAAATATTTTTTTATGAAATCCAAGTAATTTTTTACATTTTACATGTTTCTTGCTTTTTATCCTGAGAATGCTTTGCCTAATTTAAACTCACAAAGACTGTCTAACAAGGTTTTTATTCATAGCTTCAGCTCTTATATTTTAAAAAATCAGCTTTTCCTTTTTATGTTTTTCCAACAAACCCAGTAGTTCTCAGGGCTTACTCCTGCCTCTGTGTTCAGGGGTCACTCTTGGCAGTGCTTGGGGGACCATATGAGGTACCAGAAATTGGCAAACACCCTGTCTTTAGTACTATTGTTCTAGTCCCAGTATTCAATTTTATACACGGTAAAAATGATTGGGGATCTACAGCTTTGGTTTTTTTTTTTTCATCTGGATTAGCAATTGTGTCAGAATCATTTGCTGAAATGACTATCTGCCTCACTATCTTGTATTATATTGGTACTTTTATTTAAAAAATCTGTTAAAAACTGGTACTTTTCCAGTCTTTCTTTTCTAACCTGTTTTTCTATGCCTATCCTCTTATTTGCTTTAAGTCTTGCTTCAAACTTTTGTTCATTAAAATAGGTTTAGATCTTTTGCTTATTATGTAAATTTTAGAATCTCTTAAAATGTATACTCACAAAAAGCCAATTGGGATTCATTTCTAATGCCGTACAATTTTTAAGATTAATCTGGTGGGAGAATTGGCATCTTGATGATATTAAGTCTTCTCCCTCTGCTGTTTATAGATTCTTTAATTTGTGCAATATTTTACTGCTTTCAGCATAAAAGTCTTCCACGTGTTTTGCTGAACATATTCCCAAGTATGACATTTTTGTTATTATCAATACTTTAAATTTTTTAATTTCTAGTAGTTTATTGCCAATATAGAGGATTGCAATTGATTTTTGTATATTGACTTTTTATGTGACCTTGCTAACTCATTTATTGGTTTACTTCCACAATTTTTTTCTTTATATCTGCTGAGATTTTATGAAAATGATCATGTTCTGGATGAACAAAGATGAGTTAATTTCTTACTTTTCAGTTGGTACGCTTTGTTCTTCCCTTGTATTATTATAGTTTTTAGAACTTCAAGTACCACATTGAACAGAAGCATTTCCAAGGGCAGCCTTGTATTACTTCTGATATTAGGAGAAAGCTTTTGGTTTCTCATCTGCGTATATTAGCTGAAGATTTTGCCTAAATAACTTTACAAGCTCCAGCTTTTTGCTGTGGGTCTTTTTTAAATTAATATATGGAACTTAAAATCTGTTAAATATATCTCTGCATCAAGTAAGTTCACACAAATATTTAATTCTACAACAGTGAGAGAATATGTTGATTGGTTTTTGGTAGGCAAGCTAATCTAACGTTCCTGAGTCTGTAAGTCTGTATTTCTGTGTTTTGAGAAAACACTGATGCCCTGGTATTAACCTGACTTAGAGAACCCTTTTAAAACATACTGTAAAGCAATATAGATACTTTACCATTAGATGTCAACATTATCAAACACAAAAATCTTAACAACAAAACACTGGTTGGAAAAGAATCATGAAAATGTAGAACTAAAAGAATGCCTTAAGAAGAAATCAGTAAAAGTGACTGTGATTTTCTTCTTAAGACACACACTGACTGCTATTCTCTGCTGAATGTATTGGGATTTTTTGAGTGACAGTACAACTATGTGCTTTATATTTATTTTCTGCTCTGAGAGAGGAAGCGTTAAAAATCTCCTTTTTCATAGAATTGCTGATGCCCCCCGGATCTTATTAATTGGGAAGAGTCTCTGAACCTTGCAAAAAAAAAGCTAACTGCCAGAAAATTTGCAGTTTTACGATACCTTCTATATGTATGTGTGTCTAACTGTGGTTCCCCAGATGCCAAGGCCTTTGCTAACTGTATTTTATGTGATTGTAATGTTGGCTTATAAGACAATGCATGTTTTAAGGATGCAATTTCATACCTCTTCAAAATATGCATTTGTAATTGTTGTAATTGCTCCTCTTCCATTTCTAATCCTATTCCTTCTTTCTCTCTTCATTCTCTGTGAGTCTAGTTAAGGTTTTGTCAATCTTTATCATCCTTTCAAATAACTAGCTCTTGGTTTTATTATTTTTTGTCCCGTCTTTTTTCTGTTATTTATTTATTCTCAGTGTTTATTATGTCCTCCCTTCTATTGACTTTAGATTCATTTGCCAATTTTTTCTGGTTCCTTAAGGCGTGGTTATTTTGTTTTGTGTTTTTCTTTTGATCTAATGCAAGTCCTCATTGGGAACTTCCTTTTAACTCTTCTTTTTGAAACATCTTGCTCAGGTCGCCTATGTCTTAATGCTCATGTGCTTCCAGGAATTTTTTCTTTTGAGTTCCTCATTGACCCAAAATCATGGTGGTATTTACTCTTTAAGTACTTAATCTATTTTTTTTAGTTTTGGGGTCACAGCTGACAGTGTAAGGGCATTTACCTTGCACAAGGCTGATCCTCATTCAATTCTAGATACTACATATGGTCCCTCAAGTTCTGCCAGGAGTGATCCCTGAGTGCAGTCAAGAGTAAGTTGGTGTGTGGTCCAAAAAAAACCAAAGGGAAAAAAGAAACTACAAAGTACTGAAAATAAAGTTAGCAAAATTTAAAATACATATATTAAAACAATGTCTTTCTGCATTAGCAACAAAAATGTTACTCATTCACATTAGTCTAAAATATGAAATTTTTCAAATAAATCTGACACTAAAACTCAAAATACTGCTGAGAATTAAAGAGCTGTGTACATGGGAATAGTCATATTCATGGGTCAATTTCAAATATTTTAAAAGTCATATTGATATATCATTTTGTTCTATGTCACATGCTCTCACTCAAACTCCCTGCAGGCTTTTTGCAATGTTTGAGAAGATGTTTTATAATTCACATGAATGCAGATCACTTACAAAATATCACTAAGCAAAATGTCACTGACAAAGAACAAAGTTGTCAGGCTGGTACTACCTGTCTTAAGTCTAATATAAAAGCTAGCAAGAGCATAACAGTGCGGCATTATCATAATGATAAATTAATAGACTAATGGAATAGAATATAGCTAACAAGATTAATATCAAGTATTCTGGGCTTGCTCTTGACAGGATACATGTAAAGCAATTCAATACTGAAATCTGACTTTTCCAAAAACAGTACTAAAACTATTGGAAATACATTTGCGAAAAAAATGTTCATGGTGGGGTCAGAGTGATAGCAAAGCGATAGGGCATTTGCCTTGCATGCCCTGGACAGATCCTGGTTCAATTCCCAGCATGCCATATGGCCCCCTGAGCCTGCCAAAAGTGATTTCTGAGCACAAAGCCAGGGGTAACCCGAGTGCTGCCAGGTGTGAGCCAAAACACCTTCCACAAGTGATCATAGTAACTTATACCATACATAAACATTAACTCAAAATAGGCTTTTGAGGGACAGGAGAAATAGTATAGAGGGTAGAGTAGTTGTCCATGTAGTCAGCTAGGGTTCAATCCCCAACACCCATAAGGTCCCCACAAACTCTACTATGAGTGATCGCTGAATGCAGAGGCAGGAGTAAGCCGCAAGCACTGCCAGATGTGGCCAGAATAAAACAGTAAAAAAAATTGATTCGTGACTTAAAATATGAAATTTCTGTCAGAAAATATGAAGGCTAAAATCACTTAACCTCAATCAGGCAAAGAGTTTCAAATAGACCATCCAAATCACAGTCATCAAGTAGCAAACTAACACATTTGACATCTTCAAAATTAACATTTCTTTTCTTCAAAATACATAGTTAAGGCCATGAGAAATGAAAACTACATAACAGGAGAGAAGAATTTTAAATCAAATATCTGACAAAGACTTTGTATCCAGAATGTGTATAATACTCTTTACGTTACGAGCGCACAAATAAATGTATCTATACGAAATGTACACCATACATACATACACACACTCTCCGCCAGTAGAAAATGACCTAATTAAATGATAGGTAACTCAGACAAGAATAATGTCAAATAAGCCAGAAAAAATAGGTTCAACGTTATTATCCAATAGAGAAAAGCAAATGAAACTTTTTCATGACATGAAAGAAAAAAGAAGCACTTGAGAAGCGATCAGTGGAGAAAATGTAAAGAAGGAGGTGAAAGAGGTAAAGGACCTTTAGAGAGGAGGTAGGGAATGGAACTGAGAGAAATAAACCCCATCTGATGAGGTCAACTTGGGTCCTGGCAACACATACCAGCATACAAACAGGGTATATAGCTCTTCTTTCTGCAAGGCAGAAATTGAGTAAGCTCCACCGCTTCTTTATCTCCCCTCCCAATCCAACGCAGGACACAGGATTCTACTGCAGGCCACTCACTGGGTGAGAGTCTCCTTTGAAATTCTCAACAGCTGGAATCTTCAAAGTCAGTGTGTGGCCTCTGTGATGAGACTTCCATCAATCCTTGTTGAACAGTCTTTTGCTCTTTTTTGCAAGAAGTAATCAACTTGGATACAGGCAAGGTATCCACTGCCTTCATCCAATTAGATAAAAGGCGAGATAAGGCCCCCCTGCTTGAATGAACACATAACGAATAAAATCATAGATACCTGTAACTTGAGTTTATTATAATTTTCTCTTTTCCTCTTAAAGGCATAGTA
Source organism: Suncus etruscus (assembly GCF_024139225.1). Lineage (NCBI taxonomy): Eukaryota > Metazoa > Chordata > Mammalia > Eulipotyphla > Soricidae > Suncus > Suncus etruscus. The sequence goes on from NC_064868.1 coordinate 101,098,104, forward strand.
TATGATATGTATTCAGGGAGTTTCCTGGAAAGATATTCCCCTGTGGGGAGACAAGGGAGAATAGTGCTCTCCAGAGGCTGAAGAAAGGCATATAAAGTGCATTTGTTTGCTTACATTTACTAAGTTGCTTAACTTAGAATGGATTTTTAGAGATTTTTTCCCCTTTCTCTAATTCTCTCTTACAGGGAAAATATCAGATAAAAATCTTTACATATGCTCAATAAATTATCACTACATGCTTGTCTTGACCCTGAGTTCGTGATTCATTGATTCTTTTTAGATGTTTGTCTTTAGGGGCCCACATCACATCAAAGAAATATTGTTTAGAGGAACAACCAACATTGGCATTAAAAACTTAATACAAGAACTGGAGAGATAGTACAACAGGTAGGGTGTTTGCCTTGGGTGCAGCTGACCTGGGTCTGATATCTGGCATTGCTTAGGGTTCCCTTAATCTCCTCTGGAGTGATCCCTGAGCCCAGAGCCAAAAGTCAGCACCAAACACTGCCATGTATGGTCAAAATAAGGAAACAAATAATATTGATCTACTCAACATGAATATAGACTATTTCCTATGTGCACACACACACGACTCTAGTAAACAGTGAGCCCATCCTTACCTTCTGGAAGCTGCTTGGGCCAGTGCAATTGGGGAACCTGAGTCAGGATAGGTCTTGTCATGTGAGCACTGGCTAGGTGCTGTCCCTGCATCCTGGCTACCTAGAACTCTCCTGGTTCCTCTCATAACTGGCTCCCCTTTGCAAAAAAAAAGCTGCTTTTTACTAGAACATGTTTGGCTCCTTCATTTGGGGGCCACACCTGAGATGCTCTGGCTCTGTGCCAAGGAATTTGGTCACTCCTGGAGATGTTGTGGGACATATATGTGATTCTGGGAATCAAATACAGGCCAGCTTCATGCAAGGCAAGCACCCTGCCTGCTCTTCTATCACACTGGTCTTTACTGTAGCATTTTCTCAGTAGCTTCCCCAAAAGAGCATGTTCTTACACTGACTTGACCTCCCAATAATCCTGAGATTTGAGATATGACTAGTATCCTTTCTTCCCTCTTCCCATACCTACAGATGTCACTTCAGTATTGCCCTGGGAAACTTCAAAATGATCAGCCTGGAGTGTAATCCAAAATTTTATACAGCAACTTCCGAGACTCTCAAGAGTCAACCTTTGGTCTGCTGCAGCTGTTCCACTATCCTCCCCCATCCTCCCTCATAAGTGGCCTCTGCTCTGATTTCTGATGCTGTCAATGTGAGGCACTGAAGTCAAACAGATGTGTACTTCTGCCGGAAGGACTAGCAGAACCCTCACAGGACTAACTGGGAGACATTCTTGTAAAGCCAAGCTGTCACAGTCAAGGCTACAAGGCTCAAGAACAGTGCACTTGGCTGTTTACTAACTGGCATGCAATAGCCAGGCTACTTAGGTAATGAACATGCAGTTGCAAAAGCATATGCGATTTTATTAGGCATCATGATTTACAATATTGTCAATGACAGTTTCATACATACAACATTACAACATCACACCGTCCACCAGAGTGTCTGCTTTCCTCTTCCACTGTTCTCCCACACACCATTCTGTACCCCCACCCTCCTGCTGTAGTCAGCTTCCTGCTTAAGACCAAATCCCAGTTTCTGTTGCCTTTGGATATCTTTTATTTCCTTGTTTTATGTATCACATATGAAAGATGACTTTTATGTGCGATTTTTCCATTATACCTTAAAAAGTGGAAGAACAACTAAATTTCCAAAATTAAAAAATGTATTCTACCTCACTATATACTTAACAGTAGTTAAAACAGGGGTTAGGAATATAGCTTGGTCATAGAGCATAGGCCCGTATGTGGTAGGTTAAGGGTTGACTCTCAAGTAGCATGCACATGAAAAATTTTAGTCAGGCAAATGTCATGGCATCTGTGTTTTTACTACAATGGAAAGTTTAGAAAGGGATGTAATAATTCAACTTTGAGGAGAGGGAAAAATCATGTGAATCCTCTTAGCCCACATCATTAGCAAAAGGCAACACAATTACTTTACCTGGAGATGCTCAGGACTGACTCCTGGCTCTATGGTTAAGGATCACTCCCAGTTTGGCCACATGCAAGGCAACATTACCCACTATGCATTATCTCTCCAGCCCAAAATTATCAGTGGCAAGTCATCTGGATAATCTGTACCTCATCTGGGAATAATAATCAAAATTAGCTCACAGACTGTGAGCATAAAATGAATTAAAAGCATGAAGTGCTTAGAATTGGGCATTGGCATTATATACACAAGGCAATTTTATTAGGATCCTTAACTTGTCTAGGCTTCACTTTGAACATGCAAGACCACATTCAAACAACTCCTCATGGGAATGTACTCACACATACAAACACATATAAGCACATGCAAAACCTGATGCTCGTATCAATTTTACAAACAAATGCTGAGACTGGGAAACAAAACGTCAGCTTAGAACCAAACATCTACTTTGTTCATCCCTGATGGACACTAACCAGCTCCCCTTGGCTGCAGCTCAAAGTTTTATATTTCCTTTTTAATGAGAGGAGGCTTCCCCAGCCCAATCATAATACACTTAGACTGCAAAGATTTACTGCAATGCTTATGTGTGGGAGGATATGAATCTTTTAAAATACATAAAACAATTGTCCTTTGAACTTCAGACTACTAATTTAGTGAATTACTCCATTATTTCTAGATGATATGATAACCTAGGTTTATGGGACCAACATCTGAGCAGGCAAGAAGCTAGATAAATCTATGACCCAATCCAAATTCATCATCACACAGGACCAAACGAAAAGAAGTCCAAACTTTATTTAAAGGCAAAACTCCTTTGCAATTAGATAAAGTTTGGACTTCTTTTTGTTATTATGTTAAGTACTGCATTTAATATTAGTTCATGAATACTATCATAAAATTTGAAGAAAATGCTGAATTTAACATCAAAAATATACCATCAGGAATGATAAATTAAGTACAATTTTTAATAAAGAAGCAACAAATAAAAAAAAACCTCTTTTGACCAACTTCTCCCTCAACATCAATGGCACTAGGTAGAGGAAAAGGCAGCGCAAGACTGAGTCCCAGTTCCATACCAGGTTCTATACACACATGACTACTCTGATTCATCACAACACAGTATGGAATATTACTCTCATTTTGCAGATGCAAAAACCGAATTTTAGAAGGACTGTATAGCAAGCCCAAGAATACCCAATCATAAAGTGTCCTAACTATGGAGTGAAACCTAGCTTGATATCAAAGTCTGGATTTAGTCACGTGTCTAAAAGACCAAATTTATGTTATAAGCCAATACCTGGATACCAGAAATAATTGAAGGTATGTGCCTTTTCATTAAGAACTATTGTTCTTGATATCTTACTACTGTTTAAGGACCCTAGATAGTACATTCAAAGAATGCAAAAGAGATGAAGATGAAAGAGGGAGCATTATCCAAGCACAAATGAATAATACAGAATAACTATCAAGAACACCGTAAGGGCAGTTAATAACACATTCATTAGTAAACCAATATTGAATATGAAATCTTAGTTTTATCCTCTAATGAGCCTGTACCTGGATCACATATGTGCAACTATAATGCAAGCAGAAATAGTATTCACTGGCTATTTTACAGGAAGCATATGAAATACTGGGGGGAAAACATTCAATGTGGGCTCTGGTCCCAGCCTCATTACTGATACAAGCAACTCAATTTATCTAGGCTTTCATTTCCTTCTGTTAAGAAAAAAGGAGGAGCAGAACCCTGGAATGATGGATCAAGGACCTCAGCAGAAGCAAAAACAAATAATTACCAAAAATTATATAAAGTTATATTAAACAAGCAGTCAAAGTCTCTGGATACTGTGGGCATAAAGCAAATAGATAAAGAGTCATTCAAATAAACTTACTAAATCTCTAAGGAAAAAAAGATCTCACCATTCTTTTCAGTTCTCCTATAAGGTTTCTCTAAACTTGTGCTTATGCAGCCAAAAAGATAGGAATTTCCTCTTCATACCGTCCAGTCAGGGGCTTTGAACCTGGGAAAGTCAAGACGCAGCTCTCAATTGTATCCCCTTGAATACATTACAGAAGTTCTATTCCAGGAAGGTGTGCCCAAAATTATTGGGTCCCTCTTATCCCACTGAATTCCCATTTGAAGGACAGAAGCTCTATCCACGTTATAGTAATCCAAAAATCAAAAAACAAGAGCTTAAATTTCTCTTGAACAGCTCATTTCCTGGGCATAGTTTCCAAATCTGGGAAAGCAAAGAAGGTTGGGCTTGCAACCAATCACCAGTACCAAACTCAGAGTGAGGCTGACATACCAAGTAAAACAGGTCCCCGATTCCTTAACAATACAGTAGCATAAAGATACTAGGAGGAAAGACATGGGTAGAGTCCTTATGGTCATGATAGAGAAGTCCCAGAGTTCTGTCTGAAGGGTCTAACTACCTCTATTTGGTGTACAATGTAGCGCATCCAGCCAAGGCATTAACAAATAGTAATGGATAAGCAGTAACAGCAAAATGAATCCACTGGTATTGGTCAGTAGCCACAGGTTCTACAGCATGCTATCCTATATATCCAATTATGAGAAAAATATTACCAAAGATGCAAAGAAAGGTTGGAGATAGTACTGCATGCCTTGCATGCAGATGATCCGGGTTCAATTCCTGGCACAATATATGGTCTCCTAGCCCCACCAGGAGTGATATCTGTACAATGAGTCCAGAGTAAACCTTGAGTATCACTGTGTGTGGCCCAAGAAGAAAAGATAATTAAGAAAAAGATGCAAGAAAACAGAACATGACAGTAGAAAAATCAGATAATATAAATTGTTTACAATGAAGTTCAGATATTGGCCTTAGTAGAATGAGACAGTGAAGTTATAAATATGCTCAAAGAAAGGAAAGCATGCCTAAAGAACTAAAGGAAAGTATGATGACAGTGACTCATCCCATATGTAATGTCAATAGACAAATTATTTTTCAAGAAACAAATTCAAATTATGAATTTGAAAAAAACATATAATTGAAATACAATATGCACTAGAGGGATTCATTAGTAGGTGGAGGTACGAGAAGAAAGAATTTGTGAACTTGAACCTAACTGCAATTATACCATGTCTTAGTCTGTTCTGGCTGCTATAACCACTGTCATAGACTGGGGGACTAAACAACAGAATCTATGTCTTACAGGTTTGAAAGTTTAGGAGCAACAAATTAGGATGTTTGCAGACTTGCTATCTGGTGAAACTCTACTTCCAGGTTTAGAGATGTCACCTTTAAAGTGTAATATCAGAGCAGAAAGAACAAAAAGGAGCTCTCTGATATTTCTCTTATAATGGCATTAATCCCATCCAGGTGGACTCCCCCTTAGGATCTAATTCCTTCCTTCCAAAGGTATTATTTCCAAAATATGTTTCCAAAAAATCAGATACTAAAATTCCAGTGTGTTAATTGTGGGGAGACAAACATTCAAATAACAGCATGTACAGTGAAGAAAAAATAAAAAACTCAGTGAAAAAATTACAGATATTAAGGGAAGCATGGACTCTCATTTAGTACAGCAAGGCACTGTTTCTTGAAATCATTTCCCCACTGCTTTCATTTTATGTTGGTTATTTATTTAAGAGAGGGAGTGAAAATACAGACAGTAACACTTCCTCATTTTCTACAAGAAAAACAGTGAAACACAACTGCTTCATGAAAGGCTTTTTAAAAAAAAAATAAAAACAAGGAGTGGATTTGTTTCTTGTAGCCACGACTATTTGGTTTAATTGCCAATTCACTAAATAAAGGAGAAATTGCTTGTGAGAAGAGCAAAGGTATCTATTTCTAAAGAAAGTATTTGGAAGTTATTTTGCCAAAACTGATTTAATATTTTAGAATTTTAATTAAGTCAGAAAGTTGAATCTCATCATGTCTCTTTTAATCACAACAATTATTATACATGCTTTGTCACTTTCCAAAATTGATTTATCATATTACTTTATAAAAATGAGACAACGGTCAGAATAATAATCAAACAAAAGAATGCATAAGAGAAGAATATTATTTCTGGATTCCCCAAACCACTTAAGAGTTTTAATAGTTTGCCCAGAGACTAAATTGAAAGCACCAGTTTTGTTCAAGGAAGGCTGCCTAATAGCTGAGTCTCTCAAATTACTGACCAAAGACTGGTCATTTTCAGAAATGGGACTGGAAACAAAATGGAAAACATTAAGCTTCATTTCTTGTCTAAAAATCATTATTCTGTCACACTTGGATTACTATGTGCAGGTTTGGGAAGATTTGGGGGGAAAAAAGAGAAGTAAGAAAGTTTCTTCATAGTTTTACATAAGGAGGGCAGCAAAATGAGACAGAAAAGACCGTTTAAATAGAAAAAGGAGTATAAAATTAGATACAATTTTAAAATGGTGCTCCAAGTTGAAGCAATAGTAAAGCAGATAAGGTGCTGTCTTGCACCTGGAAAACCAGGGTTTGATATCCAGCTCTATATATGGTCCCCCAAGCCCACCAGGAGTTATTCCGGAACACAGAGCCAAGAGTAAGTCCTGAGCACAACACAATGTGGCCCACTTTTCAAAAAGACAAATTTGGATGATACTGTCAAATTTGTAGAGAGAGAAACACCAGGGGACCCTGGAAGATTAGCAACCCGCTGCCTTTCTTGAAACAAAGGGTATAAGGTGTTAGGGGACATAAAACTAAAATGAAATAGCAAAAGATAAGAGAATAAATATAGCACAGGAGCTAAAGTAAACAAACTATTTAGTTACACTGTCTGATTTCAATGCCTCAATGGACAACTTCTGCACTTACCTTTCCTGTGTGTCACGTTCCTCACCTACAAAATTTGATGATGATCACTCAGTATGATTGCTAGAAAATAAAATGAGTCTATATTACTACGTAATATAAAGCTTGCTAAAATCTGAAAATAATTTAGATCGATTACTTCACAGAACATTAGGGGTGCACATACCACATTTACAAATATTTTAGTAGATGGTACTAGTATTTTCACACAATTTCCTCATTAATCCGTAAAATATCTTGACAAGGTAGAGATTTTTGTGCATGTGCACACATATATGTAATATGCATACTATTACATAGGTCACCTTATACATTCAGATGTATTATTTATCTACACACATTGTATTCATTTTTTGTTTATCCTGGGGCCACATCATTGGTGCTCAGGGCTTACTCCTGCTTCTTCACTCAGTGATCATTCCTGATGACGCTCAGGGCACCATATGGGGTGACAGAGATCGATTCTGTGCAAGACAAGTGCCTTACCTGCTGTACTATCACTCTGGCCCTATATTGAGTTAATTTTTGAGGCCATTTGAGAGCCACTTGTAGACATGATGTTTCTTTATCCTATATACTTCTTTATCCTATATACTTCAGTGAAAGAGGTTATAAAAGCAAAGAAATCACTAATAAAACCACATTACTACAATCAAAATTAATAAATTTAACACTGATACAGGATGATTTATCTGTCTATAGACCTCACTCTAATTTTTTTCAATTTTCTTTTTTTTTTTTGTTTTTGTTTTTTGTTTTTTTGGGTCACACCCGGCAGCGCTCAGGGTTACTCCTGGCTCTACACTCAGAAATCGCCCCTGGCAGGCTCAGGGGACCATATGTGATGCCGGGATTTGAACCACCATCCTTCTGCATGCAAGGCAAATGCCTTGCCTCCATGCTATCTCTCCAGCCTCTCAATTTTCTGTTAGACGCTGATATTTTAGCAATATCAGACAGACAGAAATCCTCTGTGATGTTTACTTCTTATGAACATTGGGGTTATGTATCTTGGAGAGGAAAACTTGAAGTGATGTTAACTTTCTCTCCTTTCTTCAAGTCAAAGAGGCCCATAAAGTTAATTTTGATTACTGATTACAGTAACTTAACTGTTTTATCTCTTTGTAATTAATACATTTCACAGGATTAACACTGTGGAACTTTGCAAAATCCTCACAATTTTTATTTGATTTATTGGACTCTTGCCGGAAACTATTATTATTAGCATGTTGGTTGTCAAAAGATCGTTGTTACTACATTTATCAATTGATTTTATATTCTAAGGACCCTGCCCTTATCCTTTTATATTTTCATTTATTACAGCAGTATGGACTCAAATTCTTGTTTTATTGAGATATAGCAGTCTTTCCTTTAATTTTTAGCTGCTCAAATTAATCCCTATTTGGTCAATGGCAGAGTCTCATAAATAGATCTTACATCCTTTTGCAGTTTCTTAAGTTCCTACATATAAAATATTCTAGACTGACCTTGCTCATTACCTGCCCCAGCCTTGGAATAAATCATTTCTTCTAAAAGACTGCTCCCTGGAGCATTCAAAAGCCCAAACCTAAAATCTAAGTGTACTCAATATCTTTTGGATGGTATTGTTTCGGACCTGTCTAGGCTAACATAGTGGCAAACACACACATCATTTATCCATAAATTGAGATATTTCTATCTAGATTTACATATGTACCAGTATATATGTGTATATATATGTATATATACATATATATATATAAATCCATTAGATAACTCCAAATTCAACCCAGAGCTGCACAATTCTGTTTTTCCAGCTGTCTATTTTGACAAGGAGAAACCTAGCTGATTATCCCAAAGTGTATTTATATATTTGATTCATTGTAGAATACACAGAAAGTAATTTAGCATTGCTAACAGATGCTTCTGAGAAAATGAGTCAGACAACATTGTATTTGTTTTTATAAAAAATTTTCTTTGAGATTAGCCCCAAATCACAGTGTTCAAAATCTAATGGAGGTGGAAGAAGCAGCAGTAGCTGGGTGAGGTTCTCAGCTAAGCCTATTCCTGCAAAAGTGAAAATAAAGCCCCTCAAAAAGCAGCAGGAAAGGATACATCTGCAAGCTAAAAAAATGTGCAAACAAAAGGGAAATGGGGAACAAAAGGGAGACAGGAGGAAGTGGTTAACCAAGAAACTCAAGATTTACTTGCAGAAAAGGGCGACCTGAAAAAAAAAAGGGCAGAATGCAGACTCAGATTAAGGAGGAGAGAAGAAAGCCAAGTTTGATTAATTTGTTTTCCATGTCTTATATGTGGTTCCTAAATCACGGTACACTAAGAAAATGATCCTAATCAACTAATTTATAAGTGCTGGCTTTTGGTAACTCCCAAAAACTTTTTGAAGGAGAAATGCTACTTCACCTTATTTCTTAAGTGCAAAAACTTCTATTCAAGAGAAAGAAATTATTTGCTGATATCGTGGTTTTTTTGGAGGGGAGGGATTACAAATAAAAAATGGTGGGATATTGAAATATGAGACATTTACTGATTATAGAATGGCAGAGGCAGTTTTTTTTATATTCTATTGCACACATTTCTATAAAATTGGGAGTCAGTTATGTCTTCAACATTTTTAGTACATTTGTATTACATGGATTTGAAAAAATTGTTTAAGAAAAAAAAACAACTCCCTGAAACTGCCTTTCCCCATCAACAGTGCTCGTACACTGTAATTTATTTAATCGTGGTAGTCTATTTTTTCCAATTACTTTATTATATGCTGTCAAAGAACAAAATTTTGTGAATTGAACTATGCATGATGTTGAATCACGAGTTGCTGGGATTTACTCTGTAGAAACTGAACATTAGAAAGAATTACGTGCTATCTTTTTGTTGTTGTTCTTGGGTATACACAACAGTGCTGGGGTACAGAGCTACTCTTAACTCTGGGGGAATCATTCCTGGGAGCAATGGAGTTCATGCAACAGCATGAACAAAACCTGGGTCTCTAGCACACAAACCAAATTCTCCAGCACTTTTAACCCTCTTCTAGACTCTGTAATTTATACCACCTTAGGGAACGTTTGCCTCTGCATTTTAAGTTAAAAAGTCACTGGACTGTTTCTCAAAGAAATATTAACTATGCAACTTTTTAGAGTTAGGGTGCATATATAAAAACTCAAACTGTCCATAAATAAATTCTGTGTACTGATCTTCGCAACAAGTAAGAAAAATTGGAAGTAGGAAAGAAAAAACTTACTTTAAGAATTCTCTTTTTAAACCTGCTTCAGTGTACTCAATGGATCCCATACAAGTTGATGCACACAACTGAGTTGGGGATGTCAGGAGGGAGAGTTCTTGGGGACTTTGGAGAAAAGAAGAAGGTGCACACACAGGTGATGGTGTGGTTCTGGGATTCTATTCACGAGAAGCCATGGCAATGTCAAGCACAGGATCTCAATCATAGAAGCATTTTAAAATAAAATCCAAATAATAAAAATTAAGTAAGCTTTCCTTCTAAATTGGAGCAGCACCTATTTAACTAACTTTCACTTTGGGAATATATGACAGCAGATTCACCACTTTTTTTTTTTTTTTTTTTTGGTTTTTGGGCCACACCCGGTAACGCTCAGGGGTTACTTCTGGCTATGCGCTCAGAAGTTGCTCCTGGCTTGGGGGACCATATGGGACACTGGGGGATCGAACCGTGGTCCGTCCAAGGCTAGCGCAGGCAAGGCAGGCACCTTACCTTTAGCGCCACCGCCTGGCCCCCACCACTTTCTTTAGAAACCCTTTTCTGTTCAGCTTGAGGGACTACATCAAAATCAGTAACACTAAGAGTATAAAATTGTGGCTATGGTTCCACTGACTTTTCAGTATTGCCCTGTCTCTTCAGCTCCCTCTTCTAGCCTAAAACTGCAAAATATAGGGATAATTTCAGGTTTCTGTTCAAAAACTCCATTGTTGTGAGTTAATCCTGGATTTAAATATTATACTTGGAAGCTGGAGTTTGCCGCTGATAAAATGTTCTATTTCAAATTAATCTGTAACTCCACCATTTTCTTCTACTTGTGACATTTTCCTTTTTTCTTCCTATGGACTTCTTTTCATTTTGTATTATTTTCTGCCACTGAAAAGTGGAGAGAGCTCTAGAGCATTAGTACAGTGGGTAGGGGGTTTGCACTGCACTCTGTTGGTGCAGGTTCAATTCCTGGTGCCACATATGGTCCCCTGAGCACCTCCACGGGATGATCCCTGAGGACTGAGCTAGGAATAAGCCCTGATCACTGTAAGGCTTATAAAAACAAACCAAAAAGTGACTAGAGAGAGATGGAAGGCAACTAAATATTCTCCTTTGCTCTTTCATTTCCCCCAGCTTTCCGTCCCCCCCCCCCGGTTTTTTGTTGTTGTTGTTGCATACTTCTTCCACCAAGTATTAGTTTCAATTTAAATGTTTACATTTCTTTTTTTAATTTAAGAACTGTAACTTACGTGATAAATTTAAGAATGTTTTTAAAGTAAAATACAAATAGTCATACTAACTTCACTATATAGTAAATTTTAGTTTAAAAAAGAATCGATATGGGCTCCATTTTAGGATTTTCTTCAGTATCATTAACTGCATTATTTTCGTCTCTTTCTCTTCTTCAATTATTTTGGTTTTTCTTTTGTGAAATATTGACAGGCTTCTGAAAATTAGAAATGTCCTAAAAGGAAAACTCAGAAAAGGATCACATCCACTGAATTTTTCTTTTCCACCATGTTCCCACTCAGACCCTATAGCAAACAATTCCCAGTAGTTTCTAATGTGGGCTTTACTTTTGTACAAATGAGTAAAGTCATATACAATTTGTAATTGCCTTCTTTAACACTGTCCTAGGATATAGAACCTCATATCAATTCATAGAGAGCTTCCTCATTATTTAAAAAATATTTTATCAAACATTTATAGTACTTTGAGATATGAGCATATTATAGATGATCTAATCACATCAATATTATGCAATTACAAATAACCATATACCTGTCATCTTTTGTATGGTTGGAAGTGAGCCCTTAGGGTCTAAAGGGATTTACTAGATTTAAAAAGAAAGCACATATGCAGTTTCTGTTAAGTACTGCCAAATTTGTCTCCCTAAGATGTACCAATTTGCATTCCAACCATCAATGCATGTGACTTTTTTCCCATAGCTTCATCAACAAATTATTTTTATGTACATTTTTAGTCGCTGGCAATCTGATACATAGTAAGTGGCACTCTAGTAGTTTGATTTAGCATAACTTATATAATGGGAAATTGAATGTGTTCATTATAGAGACCTTTAATATGTGGGACATTATCTGCTATGTCATTTGTCCATTTTATGAGATTTTAGGCTTGCAAAGAATTTTTAATAACTTACAAGAATTTCTATTACCGAAGAATATCAAATATCATGTTCTGTTTTATTTCATCTTTGGACCACACCCAGCTCTTCTAGTACTCAAAACTAAGAGCTGTGTGCAAAGCAAATGCCCTACCTGCTGGCCTCACAACCCTTATATTTTACATTGTTGAAAATATTCTATTCTCGTTTCTATTGATTTTTTATCATATTTATGGGGACATGAAAATAGAGTAAGTAAAAAAAATTCATGTGGTCAAATTTACCAGATTTTACCACCTTTGCATTAAAATTTTTATTTTAAGTCTAGGTAAGATGTTCAAAAAAGTTAACATTGGTGATACTGATGTACAAACATACTGCACTTCACCAAAGTGGTCAATATCCTCCACCATCGTCTCTGTGTCACCTCTAGCTGGCCTCTTCCCTTCATTCTCACCGTGTTTGATATTATCAGTTTTAAAATCAAAGGAAAAGAGATTGTCCTCTTAAATATTGTCCACTGCCTTATTATATATCTCTGTATAACATAAGTGAGTCAGATCATCAAGTATTTGTTCCTCTGTCTCTGATTTATTTTACATAACAAAATACCCTTCAGTTCCATCCAAATTAGAGAAAACTGAAATACTTAATATTTTCTTATGGCTGCATAGTAATCCATTGTGCATACAGAACACAACTTCTTTAACACATTCATCTGTCATCTGACCTTTGGACTGTTACATCCTGGCTGTTGTACTAAGCATCTTAATGAAGACAAGTGTGTACATATCTTTTTGAAGACATTTATGTGTTCTTGAGTAAGTGCTAAGAAGTGGAATTTCTGGTGATATGAGAGTCTTATTCTGGCTTTTTTGAAGGAATCTCCATAGCCAGGCTCTATTCCTACCATGGTGAAAGTGAAGTCCTTTTTCATCAGATTTCCATGAAACTGGTTTGTTCCAATCATTTGGATAGGTAATATTCTCAATGGTGTGAAGTTTTATCTCAATGGTTTTGACTGTATTTCCCTCATAATGGATTAATACTTTTCATATATCTAAATATGTATTTTAAACCTATATTAGCACAAACTTTCCCCACATCCCAGCTCAAGAAAAATTCATGCTTTTTATTTACAGGATTTGTTGGCTTTGATTTTCTACGTTTATATTCCTAATTGGTTTTTATCCTGATAGATTACAGAAGATATGGGTTGTTGTATCTTTCTCAAAAAGGCTAACAGGTTTTCTATGAACTATTTATTAAAATTTCTATCTTTTCGGATAATAAATGTTTTCCTCTTGGTGAGGACCCTGAGACTTAAAAAATTATCTTACTCAACATTACAAGGGGATAAATGAAGTCAGAGATGACTCTCAGAAGGAGAGATGGCCTGTATTATGTGAATACAGAAGAAGAATAATAGTTTAACAAAAACAGACAAAAACATCTCAAAAAAAACACAAGAATTACAGGCTGATATATTTGAAAAGCACAGATGCAAAGACCCTCAACAAAACACTATCAGATCAAATCCAAAAATTCATCAAAAAGATCAAACATCATGTTTCACCTTTTTTCAACTAAATTGGAATAAAGTGATAAGTAATACCATCAGATCTTTCAGAACTAAAGTTTTAAAGTATCAGTTATGAAATGGCAAACTCATGCAATCATGTTTATATTTGACATTCTTTTGCGTCAAAGAGCATTTTATCAACTTTCACAAAGACTTTACAAGGACAGAGAGATAGTGCCGCAAGAAAGTTGCTTGCTTTGTACATGATCAAATCAGTTCTAGTATCCAGCATCGCATATGGTCTCCTGGGCACTGTCAGAAGTATTCCTGAGCACAGTGTCAGGAGTAAGTCCTGAGGTTTGGCCCCAAAACAAAACAAAACAAAACAAAGAGATATTTATACCTGCAACACACAAATATATCAGAGAGTAACCAAGCTATCAAGCTATCCTTTAAGGTTTGGAAAGTTTTATAAGTTGTGGAGCTTTCATGTTCTTTGGTTATATATAGGCACATTAAAAATTCATGTTCTAAAATAAAAACATCAACCCCATCCAAAAATGGGAAGAAGAGATGAACAGAAACTTCCTCAAAGAAGCAATACAGATGGCCAAAAGGCACATGAAAAAGGCTCCACATTATTAATTAATCATGAGGGAGATGCAAATCCAAACCATGAGATATCTCACACCACAGAGACTGGCACATGTCAAAAATAATAAGAACAACCATTGCTGGCACAGATGCAGGGAGAAAGGGACTTTTACTCAATGGTGGCGGAATTGCTGGTCCAACTTTTTTGGAAAACAATATGGATATTCCTAAAAAAAATAGAAATTGAAGCCAGAGTGATGGTAGGTTGTCTGCCTTGGATGTGACAGACCCAGAACAACCCAGGTTTGATCCCGGTATCGCATATGGTCCCCTGAGCCAGCCAGGAGAGATTTCTGAGAGCAGAGCCAGGAGCCAACCTGAGCACTGGCAGATGTGGCCCGAAAACAAACAAACAAATTAAACTTGCATATGACCCAGCAATGCCACTCCTAGAAATATATCCTAGGAGCCCAAAAATACGATTTAGAAAAGCCCTCTGCTTTCCTATGTTCATCACAACACTATTCACAATAGCCAGAATTTGGAAACAATCCAAGTGCCTGGGAACAGATGAATGGACAAAGAGACTGTGGTACATCTAGATAATAGATAATGGAATACTATGCAGCTCTTAGGAAAAAAATAAAGTCATGCCAGGCCATCCCTGGGTGCATGCCTAAATTCCTCTCTGGGAGCCGGAAGCATCAGCCAGCATGGGGAGCATCATGGCTTCATGCTGAAGGCTTTTGTGCCAAGCTTAGGGGAAGATGTGAGCTCCGGCTGCCCCCAACAGCCTTCTCTCTCCTTCCTCCCAGACTCCAGGGCCATCCCTGGGTACATGCCCAGGGGGCCAGAGAGGTGGGTGCTAGGGAGTAGTTTAAAAGGGGACCCCAGACCTTCCCCATCCCCCACCCTGCACAAGAAGGGCAGGCTTGAGAAAGTCGCTGGCAACTTTCCTTCCCAGTTGTCCCCATTCTCAAACCGTGTAGGGGTGCTTACATAGATCAATAGGATATCATAGAGTTTAATCCACTTTGCATTATACAGAATGTAATATACTGTCCCTCCCCCTTTGGCTTACCACCTTAAAGGTGCATTTCCAGTCCTTTACCCACTCATCCCACCTCCTATTACCGCACATTTAACCCTTTTTATCTTCAGTTCTTGGCTCCTCACAAGCAGATCATTATCCCCACTCAAACCAGCTGCCATTCAGTTCCCAAATTGAAAAAAATATTTAAAAAAAAAGTCTCTCAGATTGAGAAGAAACAAATATTCTGTTGCTATTGATCTATTTTCAGCGGCCTCCTTTCCTCCACCGCCCTTCACTGTGTACATGTGCTTGCTACCTTACTTGGTTTCTGAGAAGACCCTACTCAAAGATATTTCCTGGTATGGGACTGTTGGGAGCAGTTTCGAAGACTCCAGAAGGCCAAATGACAGACCAAAGTCGTGTCCTGGACTTAATGCTCCCCAGACTATTTCTAAAGACATAAAAGGGACATGTATATCTCCCTTGAGTATCTTAGATGTATTCCCTTAACAGCTATAACTCTTACTGAATACCCTCTTATATAGTGACAATTTCACCAATTGTTTTTGTTTTTTTTTTTGTTTGTTTTTGCGATCTGTTCAATAGGGAATTCTGTCAGAAGAACCTCTCTGCTTAGAGTTCATGTTAGAGCCAAGTTACCGGGATTGTTGGACTTGTTCCCTCAGCCCCATATGCACCAATAATACCTTGTGGCATTGTCCCCCCTTTTGTGTAGATACATTAAAATGGGAAAATATTACATGTGCAAACAGTTCTTATCTAATAGAGATAGAAACACAAATTTTGTAATTCAGTGGGGGCCTTAAACCCTGAACATGGTCATAATGACTTGGCTCAGGCCTCAAAGAACAGGCACTGCTCATACACCCCTAAACCATGGACACCATCTACAGAAACATCCACAATTTTCTATAACATCACCAGGAAGCAAACCTCTACCAAGGAAGACTCTATCGCTGCCCTGGCATGGACTTACTCCAAAGAGAGTTCTCTTAGCAACCAGATGACTTAGCAACAGCAACAACCTCCTTGCATGGCAGGGCTCTCCACATTGTCCGCTAACTGTAAGGTGAAACTAGATGACGCTCAACATCATCCTGACTTCTATGAAGAAGATGCAAAGAAACCAGAATCTTTAACTTCAGAAACCTGACACCAACAACAACGAATCTGCAAAAAATTTTTACCAGGACCACAGAGAATGACTCAGGGATTAGACATCCTAGTATGCCTGGATCCCTGAGTCAATCTTATGCCAGAAAATTACAAGGGTAAGGTCTCCTTGTATTTAGGCCAAGGCTTTCCCCTTCCATTTCCCCCATATTTTGCTGGGCCTATGCAAACAACAATTGTCACCCACACTGTTTTTACTGTATTTTTTAATCTCTCATCCTTTAAAAAGAATAAGAGCTTGCTAAACTTTCTGCTAGTGCTTTAATGAGTTCGTTAAACATTTCAAAAAATGTACTTGCCGGGGCCGGGCGGTGGCGCTAGAGGTAAGGTGCCTGCCTTGCCTGCGCTAGCCTTGGACAGACCGCGGTTCGATCCCCCGGTGTCCCATATGGTCCCCCAAGCCAGGAGCAACTTCTGAGTGTATAGCCAGGAGTAACCCCTGAGCGTCACCGGGTGTGGCCCAAAAACAAAAACAAAGACAAAACAAAAAAATGTACTTGCCACTGAGTATTTTCTTTCCTTTCTCTCTCATCTCTTTAGTCTTTCTTTCAATTTTTTCTTTTTTTTTTTTTTTTTTGGTTTTTTGGTCACACTCAGCAGCTCGCAGGGTTACTCCTGGCTCTATGCTCAGAAACTGCCCCTGGAAGGCACAGGGGACCATATGGGATGCCGGGATTCGAACCACCATCCTTCTGCATGAAAGGCAAACGCTCTGTCTCCATGCTATCTCTCCAGCCCCCCAATTTTCTATTTTTTTTAACTATGCTGCTTTTGTTCTTCTTGAAAGAATTGTGTTATGATCAGTTATGTCAACTATGCGATGCATTTTCTTCAATAAATCAAAAATATTTAAAATAAATAAAATGTCATGAAATTTGCTTGTAAATGGATGGATATAGAGCATTAGGTTAAGTGAAGATTAAGTCAGAAGGAGAGGATTGGACATAGAATGATCACACTCATTTTTGAGATATAAGAAAGGGATAGTATGGTAATAATATCTAGAGACAATAGATACAGTAGCCAAAATATCAGTTCATGGTAATGAATTTGCCACAAATAGTGGGGGGATACAGTTAAGGCAGAGAAGGGTCCACTATGACAATGATAGATGGAAGTGTTTACTCTTCACAAGAAGCTGAAAGAGAAAGTGATATGCATGATACGTCAAGTAACAATATTGCATACCACCGTGTCTAAAACAAAAATGGGAGACAGAGAAAGAGAGAGAAGAAAATTTTCTGTCAAACATGTCGGCGGAGGAGAGGGCAGAGGGAAACTGGGAACGTTGGTGGTGTGAAATGTGGGGCATTTTATGACTTTACCTTAATCAACTAACTTTGGTAATTCAGTGTTTTGATTCAATGTTTGATTCATTGATTCGATGTGATTCAACTCACATTGATTCAATGTGATTCAATGTTTCAAGAGTTTCTTTTGCCATGAAGAATGAATGGAAAAAGAATGTAATGATGGAAAATGAACAGAAAAAAGGGGAAACAAATTGACAATTCTTAGAGGAAGAGTGTTAGGATGGTAAATGAGAACATGAAAAACTGCTCATTATCATTGAACTAATATTAAGGAAACCCAAATCAATACAACAATGATAAAACACATTAAAAACAGTGGGATCGATCTGTTTTGCTGTGCATGTATTGGAATAATTATAGTCCACTCCTGGTGGGAACACTGTCTGATTCAATCACTGTAGAAAAATATTATGAGAGTTCTCAATAAATTTAGAATTGCACTACCCAGAAACTCTACTTTTGGGTATCCATTCCCGGACATGAAAGAAAACAGTCAAAAGGTCATATGCACACCATTCTTCATTGCAACACTTACTACAATAAGAAATGAAGTCAAGCTAGTTGTCCAATGACAAATGAAAGGATTATGAAGATGTGGTATCTATATACTAGAATATTGTGTACCTTCAAGGAATGATGAAATCACACAATTTGCTGCAACTCTGTTAAAACTATATATATATATATATATATATCATATCAATATATCATGTTAAGTGAAGAGAGCCAGAAGGACAAAGATATGATGATCTCACTTTCTATACTAGATAGAATAACTGGAAGAAGAAATGCAATGTTGTAAAATAGGGGTACCTAGATCACCCTTGAGCCCATAGTAAAGGGAGAAGAACAGAGAAGGAAAGAAATAAATGGAGAAGGAAATGGATGAGAAAGGGAGGTAATGGGAGCATAGGCAATGAATACTGGTAATGAATGTTTGAAAGTGGTATAGCTACATATCTATATTACAGACTCAACAACACTGAAAATATGAGATCAAAAACACAACCACCGAACTTATAATGTACTTCTCCATTCTTATACATTTTTTTTTTGGTTTTTGGGCCACACCCGGCAGTGCTCAAGGGTTACTCCTGGCTGTCTGCTCAGAAATAGCTCCTGGCAGGCACGGGGGACCATATGGGACACTGGGATTCGAACCAACCACCTTAGGTCCTGGATCGGCTGCTTGCAAGGCAAACACCGCTGTGCTATCTCTCCGGGCCCCATTTTTATACATTTTATACATTAAAAATCCCAAAGACATCACAAAACATCCTAGAAATAAAACAGAAACAGTAAAATAGCTGGATATAAAACCAACACACAAAATCAATGGCATTTCTATCACAACAAATGAAGCAAAAGAAAATTGTAAAGAGATTATCCCAACTACAATCATGTTTGTAACCTTGGTGCTTAAGTAAAGATATTTAAAAAATAAAAAGACTATCTCTTTCAAAATGTGACCAAAATATCAAATATCTAAGAATCAATTTAACAAAGATGCCAAAGAATTATAAAGTGAAAACAATCATTGTTAAGAGAAATAAAAGAAGACACAAGGAAATGGAAAGACTTTCCATGTTTGTGTAGTGGAATAATGGACATGATTAAAATGACCATCCTAACTGAAGATTCAATACAATGTCCATTGAAATTCCATGAACTGTTTTAAAGGCATAGTGCAAACTGTACTAAGATTACCAGAGAAACATAAATTCCCCCAAATAGTTAAATAAATCCTAATAAAAGAAAAGAAAATGGGATGTATAGCATTCCCCAATTTTGAATGCTACTACAAAGCTTTAAATCTAAACTATATTGTAATAAAAGAAAGATAGACCTGAAGACATCTGAAACATAATTGAGAACCCTCTGTAACTCCTGAATGCCGAGCATTCAGGATGCACATTAGGGTGCACCCCACAAAAAAGGGATTAAGATTCCCGAGTTGGGGCCGGAGAGATAGCACAGCAGTGTTTGCCTTCCAAGAAGCTGATCCAGGACCTAAGGTGGTTGGTTCGAATCCCGGCATCCCATATGGTCCCCTGTGCCTGCCAGAAGCTATTTCTGAGCAGATATCCAGGAGTAACCCCTGAGCACAGCCGGGTGTGGCCCAAAAACCAAAAAAAAAAAAAAAGTCCAGAGTTAAGCCCCCAGATTTATGGCCATCTAATCTATGACAAAGGAACTAAATATTGCAAATGGAGTGAAGAAAATCTAACAAATATTGTTAAATTTAGGTATCTATTAATCCATAATTCCTATTAAATAAAAAATTAAAGGAAAATTATGTCTCACTCCCTTCACAAAAATAAACTCAAAGTGGATCCAAGGTCTCAAGAGTTGAACTGAACCCATAAAATGCATTGAATAAAACATTGGCAGAACTTGACAAGTATTTGACTGCTGAGGAACCTTCAAGGAAAAAAAACCACAATGGCAAAGTGAACAAAAACAAAAATAAACAAATGGGATTACAGCAAAATAAAAAAAAACCTCCTGGACAGTAAAATAAAGTCAAGCTCTAATAAAAAGACAACCTGATAAAAAGAAGAAAATACTGGCATGCACTTTTGATAAATGATTGACATCCAAGGTCTGTCTATAAAGTACTCACTAAACTTACCAAAAAAATCCAATGAGCTCCTCCATAAATGGGGAGAGGCAATAAAGAAACACTTTCCCAAAGAAAACAAATGGATGGACAATGAATGAAAATTTTCTCATATCACTCATAATTAGAGAATTGAAAATCAAAACAGCAATACCTCACACCTGTAAGACTGGCATATATCAAAAAATTCTTAAAATAGCCAGTGTTGGTGAGGTTGTGGTGAGAAGGGAACCTGTTGGTGGGAATGTTGTCTTTTTTAACCCCTATGGAAAGCAATATGGATATATCTCCAAAAATCAACATCACTTCTTGGCAGAGCAAAACACAAAATCATTAATTAGAAAAGAGATATTCAACCCTATGTTCATCGTTACCGTTAATACAATAGCCAAGGTATGTAAACAATCCAGTCCCAGCTACAGATGAATAGGATTAAGAAGCTTTCGGATATACACAACCAAATACTATGCAATCTCTATGTAAAGAACAAAATCATGCAATTTGTAGCAACATGGCAAACACCTTACCCATGGTGCTATTGCTCCAGCTCCGGTATTTCTTTGGAGAATATTTCTCTGCCTCTCACTAGTTAATATTTGTTCATTCATTTGATTCGAATGCAGAGAAGCGTTTCTTGATATCCTAGATAAAAGTTGTCACTTTGGACAACAGGTCAGACATTTTCTCAGTCTGTGTATGGCAGGGACTGGTTCACAATTTTATCCCCAGTACACTTCCAAGAGTTGAATATCTGGATTCTTTTCTTGAAGATGGTTCTACCCCCAGTAGTGCTTAGAGGCCCTAGGGCCACTATTGGTCTGACTCTTCGATGCTCTAGTGAACAATGTGGTGATGACTATTTTTAATATTGCTTAAGGGAACATGCAGAACCAGTGATCAAATTCAATGCCTCAAGCATGGCCTTAAGGAGAGATCATTCTGTGATCTCCATAGTCAAGTCCTTGGATTCTTACCACATATGCTTTGTGACTATAGTTATGTCACTTGATTTATATGTATTTAATATAAAAAGTAATATAAATATATTTCTTCACTTTGTCTTCTATAAAAGGGGCTAGGTTTCCTTGAACAATAAATTAAAAGTCTTAACAGCTTGCCTGTTATATAATAAAACAATGAACACTTCTCATCATCATTTGGGGGAAGGTTAGGAGGAATGGCAGAACTATGAGTTAGTGTGTATTTTTTCATGTTGGCATATTGTGTCTAGAATTAAAGCAAAGGCCTTACACATAGGAAGCTCATGTCCCACCCCTGAGCCATATTCCAGCTCCCTATTACTAATATCAAAATAAGTCACTATTGTTACTTTTAGACACAAAACCAAGGCCAGACAGGAACAACATGTAGCATTCTGAACAGTATCCAGTTTCTCCACTTACAGAATATTAACATAAGGTTCTACTTCTGATTTGAATCACGTTACCTTTAAAATTCAGATATTTCAGTGTCACAGACAATACTATAGAATTTTAGGAACATGCCTTGCATATTCAATTGAAGGTTCAATCTCCTACATCACATGATCCTTTGAACATTGCTGAGGAGTGTGGCCGTGGAGGCCTTGAAGCATTACTGGGACAGCCCAGAGGCCTTGAAGCATTACTGGGACAGCCCAGGTAATCCTCAGCAATACAGACCCCAAATGGAACTGAATCCCACCTCGGGTCTTCACATTGAATTGCTGGAGGATCTGACCAAACATTCGAAGGAACAATCTTGTGAACCACTTGGGAAGCCATCCAAAATAATAAAACTTAAATTATTTGACTGCTATACTCAAAATAATAATATTCAGAGGAGTTGTTATAGTTAGGATGTTAATTTCTTGGCATTACTTCTGATACTTAATGGTTCCTCATTTTTGTTTTTGTTTGAGGGCCTCACTCCTGGTTAATTATTGCATAGGAGTCACTTCTTGGTGGTCAGAGAACCATGAGTTACCTGAGAGGGACCTCCTATGGCATTTACTGTGATAGAATTCAGGCAACTATGGGCATTTCTCCTGGGATTAAATTCAGGTAAAATATCTATGCCATCCAAAGAAATCTATAGATAAAATACAATTCTAATCAAAACTTTAATACAATTTGTTCACAAATATAAAATAAAAAGCCCCATAAGTGCAAAGAATGTGCTCTAACCAGAGAGAGCTCTCTCTCTCTGGTTTGATGTCAACTTTTGATTTGGCTTATTTTTGATTCCAATGCTGAGAAGTGAACCTAAGACTCATGTATGTAGGTCATGTAATTTTGTCAATGTGTCATATATTCCTGGCCTTTCTTTTTTTACTTCAGACAGGTAATTTGCTGATGTCATACAAGGTTTGCGAAAGGTACATGTCACCGAAATCATCATACATATGAATGTCACCAAATCATCATACATATGAACTAGAAAAGAATATTTCCTGACCCTTCTTAATGCCTCTTTCTTCTTGTTCTTTAATATTGGAAATAAAAAGGAAATAATGTTCAATTCATTACTATTGGACAACACTGTCAAATTAATTTTACAGCAACTATTTCATTGATACCAAAGCTACATAAGAGTCCAAGGGAGAACAGAAAAAGTAAGACAGATGAAAAATTATCAGCAAATTATTAAAAAGCTAAATTCAAGAGCATATCAAAAAAGCATACACTATGATCAGTTGGAATTTCTCTCTACGACTTAAGAAGGAGTTACTATATGAAAATCAATAAATACTACAAAATATTAATAGACTGAAGTAGAAATCTGATCATTTTAAGATATGCAAAGTATTGGATGAAAACAACATCTATTCAAGTGAAAGATGCTAGAAAACAACATATAGGGCAGAAGAGATACCTCAATGAGTTGAATACATGTTTTGCATGTGGGATAGCGTGTTCGAACCGAAGCATCACATGGTCTCTTAAGCAATTCCAGGAATAGTCTCTGAGCATCACCAGGTGTGGCTACCAAATAAAAAAAAAAAACTAAATGGAACATATGGCAGCATGTTAAAAGCCAAACATGAAAAACCACAGCTAACACCATGCTCAGTGGTGAAATGTTAAATCTTTTCTGAGAAGAGAGTAGTACACCTAGGTATGATCAGGGGCTACACCTGATTCTATGTTTAATGATAACTCCTTGATGACTCAGCAAACCATATGAGAAACTGGGAATCAAACCCAGCCAGTCACATGAAAATCTAGACCCCCTACTCATTATACTATTTCTTAGGCCCCAAATGCTAAAGTTTTTTCTCTAAGAACAGGAAAAATACAAGAATGCTAATCCTCACAACACTGACATAATAGATGTTTTTAGAGATAACAAAATAAAAGGTATCTCAATAAAGGAAGAAGTATAATTGTCTTATTTGTAGATGTTCTATTACAAATTAAACATTTTAAAATCTCAACCAGAAACTATTAAAACTAAACAATGATTTCAATAAAGTGGTAGAATATAAAAGCAACTCACAGAAAAGTTAGAAATCTATACAATAACAATAAACTAGCTGAGAAATAATAAAGAACCATGGAAAATGGTATCACAAATAATATACAAGGAATAGGCTTGACTAAAGTGGTGAAACATTTGTGTGCTGAAAACTAAAGATTCTGATGAAAAATGAAAGCAAATGATATCCTTTGTGAATCAGAAGAATAAGTTTCATTGAAATGTCCAGTGTATCCAAAGATATTGATGGATAAAATGCAATTCACAAATTGCAATAGATATAAACAGATAAATAGCAATACAAAAATATATACGAACCTCCAAAACTCCCAACAGCCAAAGCAATCTTGAGGAAAAACACAGCTTAAGATGTTACAATTCCTATTTTTAAATTATACTATATGCCTATTATAACCAAAATAGTATAGTATTGGCATAAAAAATAGGCCTTTGACAAACAAAACTGAAAAAATGAGTCCAGAAATAAACATCTACACATTAACTTAATTAGTATTTGGAAGAGAAATCAAGAATACTCACTGCTGAAGGATAGTCAGTGAATGGTTCTGAGCAAACTGGACAACCTATGTAGAAGAAAAATATTGAACCCATTTAATGTTACTTACAAAAAGTTCCTTGAAATGAAGCACAGACTTAAATATAAGACCTGAAATCAACCACATAAACTCAAAGAAAAACCTCCTTGACAATGGCTTTGGCAATGATGTTGACCGCAGCATCCAAAGGAAAACAGAACAGGCAACCAGTTCGAGTTCTGTAACGCAAGATTTCCTCTTACTTGTTCCTTTCTGCTCAAAATACACCTGTTGAAAATGCAAGAGAGCCTCTTCCCTTTGAATGTGATTCAATCAACCTTTCCATTCTCTCAATAGCACCACCACACTGTCAGCTACATAGATACAAAACTACCCATTCTTTGCTCCTCCTTCCTCCTGCCAAATCTTGTTGATTACAGTTGTTCCATTGAAATAATGGAGCTACTATGCGTTTAGTATTCTTGTTGCAATATGTTAGAATTTATCAAGTGGGTTTCCGCTTTTCTCACTATACTCTTATTCTTACTGTACAGTTGACCCATTTCTTTCAGTTAAGCACATCTCTGCCCTGCTTATAATGCAGCAAACACTCTACAGAACAATGTACAAACTCTGAAGTGCCATTAAGTCCTTTTACTTCCTGTCCCCCAATATACAGCACTTTTCTCACACATATCAGAGTCCTAATTACATTCTTGGGTAACCTAGCCCTCCTCTAACATACCTGTTTCTCACACTGAACTATGCATTCCTAAAGGCCAATTGAACCTTAAGGTTCAATATACAGAAGTTACTTGACTAACAGCGCTATTATTTGTGATACTAGAAGGCATGTGAAGAAATGAGTGGATGGGTGGTACAGCCGGATGGTACATCTTCAATGAAAAAAATCCATTCTCTCACTTTTCTTTGGCTCTTGTTTTCACAAGTGAAAACCAAGCATTTAAGATCATGGTTCTGAATTTTCTTTTGTTATGATGCAATGGTCTGGCTTAATTATCACAATACTTTCTTAATAGAATGAAGAAGTGTACCTATGATATTTTGGGAATGTTTTTCTTATTTAAACACTTGGGAGAGTTCACACTGATTCCATTTGAGAGTGGACATATCTAGAAAGATAAGCAGAAACAAAATAGGGTCTGAAGAAAATCAGTGTTGACTTATTCACTTATCTACTTCCCCTCTTCCCTTTGTTAACGTTATGGCTGTTGTGATAAATGGGGAAGAGGGCCAAATTGTATAGTGAGTTGTGCTATTCACACACTAGGTTGTAAGGTATGTGTACTTAGTTTAAGTGCTTACTGGAACCTACCTGCTTTAATTGTGGGGGGTCATAATATAACATGGTTATATATATATATATATATAATATAACATGGTTATATTATACCAGAGATTACACAATGTTCTGTGGCACAAGAAACCCCAAAAGGCACTGCCATTATGAACCTATCTCCTTGGCATGTGAGTGGTGGCATGGATTGAATAATATATTAGTATTAGATATAATTATTATTATTATTATTATTATTAGATATCTTCATTGATATCTTCTTTTATTTCTTGAGGTCTTCACATCAGGCTTACTTTTAGCTCTCTGCTGAGGAACTGTTCCCAGCAGACTCACGGGGCCATATAGGATGTGCTGGGGTCAGATACACCCACTATACTGTTGCTGAAGTCCCAAAATAACCGGTATCATTTAAAAAAGGTAACAAAAGGCTTTCATCAATCTAGCGTTCTCAAAAGTCTAATCTAAGCATTTCTGACAATTTTGTATTGCATTTAAGAAAGAAATATTGCAAAGTATAGTGCCTAGAATAAAAGTTAAAAGAGAGAAAGCGAGGGGGGGCGGGAAATGTCTGCATAGAAGCAGGCAGAGGCAGGGGAAGGTGGGAGGGAAACTGGTGGGATATTGGTGGTAGAAAATATGCACCGGTCAAGCATGAGACTTAGAATATTGTATGACTGAAATTAATTCATGAACAACTTTGTAATCGTTTATCTCATGGTGAGTCAATTAAAATTTTATTAATTAAAAATACAGAACCAGAAAATAAAGAAATACCAGGCTCATGTCATTTCTCAGCTCATTCTGAAAACAAATGGTTTTTAAATATATAATTACTTTATTTAAGCACCAAGGTTACAACATTATTCATGGTTGATGTTCAGTCATAGAAATATGCACCACTCTACCAATGTACATTTCCCATCACCAGTCTCTCTCTCTCTCTCTCTCTCTCTCTCTCTCTCTCTCTCTCTCTCTCTCTCTCTCTCTCCTTTTTTGACACTGTGGTTTGTACTATTACTAATGAAGGAGTACAATGCATATCATTTTTTTTGTTTTTTTTTGGGCCACACCCATTTGATGCTCAGGGGTTACTCCTGGCTAAGTGCTCAGAAATCGGCCCTGGCTTGGGGGGACCATATGGGACCCCGGGGGATCAAACCGCGGTCCTTCCTTGGCTAGCGCTTGCAAGGCAGACACCTTATTACCTCTAGCGCCACCTCTCCGGCCCCTAATCGTTTATCTCATGGTGAGTCAATTAAAATTTTATTAATTAAAAATACAGAACCAGAAAATAAAGAAATACCAGGCTCATGTCATTTCTCAGCTCATTCTGAAAACAAATGGTTTTTAAATATATAATTACTTTATTTAAGCACCAAGGTTACAACATTATTCATGGTTGATGTTCAGTCATAGAAATATGCACCACTCTACCAATGTACATTTCCCATCACCAGTCTCTCTCTCTCTCTCTCTCTCTCTCTCTCTCTCTCTCTCTCTCTCTCTCTCTCTCTCTCTCTCCTTTTTTGACACTGTGGTTTGTACTATTACTAATGAAGGAGTACAATGCATATCATTTTTTTTGTTTTTTTTTGGGCCACACCCATTTGATGCTCAGGGGTTACTCCTGGCTAAGTGCTCAGAAATCGGCCCTGGCTTGGGGGGACCATATGGGACCCCGGGGGATCAAACCGCGGTCCTTCCTTGGCTAGCGCTTGCAAGGCAGACACCTTATTACCTCTAGCGCCACCTCTCCGGCCCCTAATGCATATCATTTTATCCCCTTTCAGCATCCAGTTCTTGACCATAGTGATCATTGTCACAGTGATCCATTCACTACCCTAACTGCTTTACATCACTCTTTGCGGCAAGCTCCCTAACATGGATTGGTCCTCCTAATCCTCATCTCTGTTGTCTCTATATTATTACCATACTGTCTTCTATTTGAAAATTCATGTTTTGAGAGAATTCTATTTAATTTATGCCATTCATTCCTGATCTGAACACACACATATATGATATATATATATGTATATATATATCATATGACATTTTAGTAATCAATGTAATCCTTTGCTACATGTAAAAATTAACTTTCAGGGGACCGTAGAAATAGCACAGTGGGTGCTTGCTTTGTATGTGGCCAGTCGGGTTTGATCCCTAGCATTCCATATTTACCCAAGCATGACAGGAGTAATTTCTGAGTGCATAGTCAGGAGTAACTCCTGAGCACCACCAAGTCCCCAAAACAAAAACAAATAAAAAGAAATTTACCTACAGAAGCCACAGAAGACAGATAAATTAATGAATGCAATAGAACATTACTTTGTTGAGGAATTTTCAATGTTTCAAAGCCATCACTCAAATATGATCTCTGGTGTCAAACTGACCTAGATCCAAATGTCAGGCTTAAGTACAACCAAAAACCAGTGTTGCAACGAGGTTGCAATGCACTTTAACCCTGCTGTACTGGCACTCAGCAAGGCCACTCTTATGATGATGGGAGTGTGGGAATAGGATACTTTAGGGCTTCATCAGATGATTCTGGGGAGACCATCTGGTGCTGGGGATCAAGGTTCTACTATCTCCTTTGTCCCTCATTAGTAAGTAATTTTGTTATTTCTTTCTCTTAGAATTTGAGTTTATGGAAGAAACATTCCAGTAACCTGAGAGGTCTGAACAGTTGAATTCTGATTAACTGACTTCTTATCATCAAAAATTGAGCTGATATCAACTACAGAAACAGATTGTTTGAGATGATTTGGGGGGAAAGAGAAGAAAAAAAGAAAGGCAGGACTCTCCACTCACCAGAAAGGTTTATGGGAAATTCAGAACTTCACTGTTTTTAAGAATCTCGAATCCTGAAAAAAAAAAGCATCCAGTCAAATTTTGTCCCCATGAACCAAAGTAAGGCTGTTCGATTCTTCATTTAGCTTCTTGTGGTTACATGTGTTTTGTGTTGAAATAGTAGTGCAAGAAGAATAAGAAACCTTAAGTCAATTTGGAAGTAATTAGGCACCATTAGCAGTAACTGAAAACTCTGCTTTCATTACATTTAAATACATGGCAGACCTGTCTTCAAGGTTTTAACCTTTCAAAATAGCATTATTTGGCATTAAGATAGGAAAACTGAATCATTAATAAAACTCAAACCACCTACTTTGAAATTCTACTTTCAAATAGTCACCTTTCTTCTTTATAAATCTGTCTAAACTATGCTGTTTATGCCTTTCATTCTCAATCCTTCCTTCAGCTTTTCCACTTATTTCTCTTAAAAGATAGAAAACAGGAATACAATAGCAGGAGTTTATAGGTATGTGTAAATACTTAGGCTTACTTATCTACATATATCTTACACTTAAATAGTCACTTCAGCTCTATAAAAATTTACATATATAGCTTGACTTATCACTATAGCATTGTGAAATCAATATTTTGTGCTGGTCTGTTCTTTTGGGCCACAACCAGAGATGAGGGTTTACTCCTGGCTCAGTGCTCAGGAATCACTCCTAACAGGGTCTACAGAACCTTGTGGTGTTGGAACCCACGTTGGCTGTGTGCAAGGCAACCTATTTGCAAGCCTAAAGCAGCCTACCTATCTGTTATACTATTGCTTGGGCCCTGAAAGGCTGTCTTAATCCCTGTTTTACTTTACAAAAATAAAAATTCTAGCTTTTAAATTCATTTTTAAACACATTTTTACCTCACCTCAGTATTTAAACAACATTCCACACTTTAAACAGAAATATTCTCCTCTTAAGTCTTTTCAATTACTCCAGTGAGATTCCAGGACTCCCATCATTTTTAAACTTCTCTTCAGAAACTGTATTTGGAGTCTGTTCTTTCTTATTTTTCAAAGAATTATTTAACTAAAGGCCATAATTTACAAAGTTACTGACAGTTGAGTTTTAAGCATACAATATTTCAACACCAATCCCACTACCAGTTTCAACTTCCCTCCACCTGTGTTCCCATGATCCCTTCCATTCCCCCTCACCTGCCATCTCGGTAGGCACAATTCAAAGTTGGGTGGTTGAAGCTTAGATCTCATATTTTCTTTGTTGTTGAGTCTGTGCTTTGAATATAGTGCTCTTCTACTCTCCTAGATCATCTGAATAACTAAACTCAGTCCAGTTCCCTATTATTTCCCATTCTCATCTTCCTTTGCCCCTTGATTTCTTTCCTTCTCTGTCGCCCTCCTCCCTGTTATCTGGGGTCAAGGGTAATCTAGGCACTCCCCCCCTTTATTACATTTCAGAATCCATTCTTAAGACAATTTAGTGGTACAAAAGTTTGGTATTTTGAATGTGGCTTTAGTTTTTGGAAAGGGCAGAGAGCTTCTGAAAGCCATGCACAACAGGGGGCGTCTCCAACTGGGTAATGATGGTTTTTGTTCAATGACTAGGTCTATGAAAGAATGAGTGCGCTTTTCTCTTGTGACTCAGACATTGCTTCTAAAAGCATTTCCACAAGTGTAAAGAAGTACAGAAGAAGCTACTTTCAAAAAACAAAAGTCACTTGGCTCTTTTAAAAGCTGATAATTTTGTTGAAGCCGTGTATGCTCATTACGTTTTAAGAGGGATATTAGGGTAGTGGATCAGCCTTGTTCCCCCCAAATGTAAGAATAATTTTACTTTAACTTAACACCCTGACTGCAAAACAAAGCAGTCTACCATTCAGCAAAAATCACTTAGTTTTGACAAGGCCAGCCCCTGCTACTGACTTCTTCAGTCACCGTAGAAGGCATAAAAATTTACAAAAAAATGATTAGGTTGAGGGCCCTGCCTCTGTTGATTGGATCCAAGAATCTCAAGGTTAAGTGACTTATATCAAAACTTCAAAATATAAAGAAGGTGGCTTCATCAGGATTGCCCTGAGCTAATACAGGGTAGGGATGAGAGACAAAAGGAAATGGTCACCTTTAAGCTGCTTTTAATTCTGAGTGGTCATAGTGTTCAAAAAGTCTCAAATCAGAGAGTCAGTAACAGAAGCATGCTCAAGGATTCAGAAGAATCTGTACTTGGTAGTCCATTAAGCAAGAGCCACAGTTCTGTGGCATTTTTCTCCTTTCCCACTGAAATACAACCCACTTCTGATGGCAGGGTCTACAAGTAAGCTTGCACACAGCCACAGCACAATCAGAGCCTGAAGCAAATGAGGCCTTCCTCAGGAATAATTAGATTTTCATATTGCAATTAAATGATTCTTCATACAGTGGTTTGTTGAAAAGAAGGCAAACATCTGAAAACTTACCGTAACTAGGGACTTTGCAAAGTTCAAACCCAAATGACTCTGGGGTTTTCATCAAAGTAAATCTTAAGCTATGACAACGTCAAGGGCATTAGTTCTTGACCAATAGAACATCCACTTACGATTTCTGTTTCTATCTCATGGCACTTCTTTAAGAGGCAGAGTCCTGCAGAGAGATGATACAGGCCAGAGGAGGCGATCCTTAAAGCCTATTTGACTTTTGACAACTGAAGCTGGACAGCTCTTTGCTTCTTTTGCAATCTTGGTCATTTCTTACACATATTTGTGAGTCTTAGGTTTAAATTCCAGGCCTTTCCTCACATACTGTCCTCCTCAATATAGTTTCCTAGGCCCTTTCATTACAGGGGTTGCTCATAGAAATCCTGTTAAAGGTGCTGGAGAAACAGCTCAATAGGTTGACTGCAAGTGAAAGGCCCCAGTTCCATCCTGGCACCAGGTGGTCCCCCAAGTACAAAGCTGGCCTGGCCATAGCCCCAGAACACCAGTGAGTGTGATCCAAAATAAAAGGGAAAAGGGAACGTGTTAAGAAAAATGAAAAGAGGTTGGAGAGACCGCTTAGTGGCAAAATACCTGCTTTTTAAATATAAGGCCATGTACTAATCCCAGACACTTTCTGTATGTACTGAGATACCACTTGCACTGCATGTGTGGGTGACCTTGGGGGTACATAAATAGGTGTATGAGACCTAACGTGACATGAGACCATGACCTAAAAGCATGGTTAGGTCTCATAGCCTAAAGTGTTATGAGACCAGCAAGCACCCAGACTAAAGAATGTATGAGGCCTCAACATAGAGTGTAACCCCTAACAAGCATGTATGTGAACACAACCATGAATCCCTGTGAGCACCACAATCAGAATGGTTGAGAAGTACAGAGTCAGGAGAGTAAATTCTGCTGAGCCCTACAACCAAAAATTGGTGAAACTCAGCGAGGGAAAGGAAGGAAAGGGAGAGGAAAGGAGGGAGGGGTGAGGAGAGAAGAAAGGGTTGGGGAAGTGGAGGGAAGGAGAGAGGAGGAAATGAGAAGAGAGAGAAGAGGGAAGGGTGAGGAGGAGAGGGGAAAAGAAGAGCTGGGGGAAAAGGAGGAAAGGGGAGGGGGGAAGGGGAGAAATGTGAGGGGAGAAGAGAGGTGAGGAAAGTACAGGAGAGGGCGAGGGAAAGGGGAGGAGAGTTGAGGAGAAGAGAGGACTGAGTAGAGAGAAGAGGAGGGAGGAAAGTAGTAGAGAGGGAAGGGGAGAAGAAGGGAGAGGAGAAAGGAGAGGAGAAAATGGAGGGAGGTATTAGGAAGGTGGTAGGGGTTGTTGTGGTCTTTTTTCCAGGATAAATAATTTCTCGGAGAAGAACAAATGTCAACTTTTTCTCTGCTTTAGAAAAAAGAAAGCAGGCAGGTTTTTGCCTCTAAAAATAAAGAAGACAAAGACTGGAAACAATGCGGAGAAGGCAGTATAGAACATAGAGCTCTTTAGCCTACTCCAAGATCATTCCTCATGTTCTTCTGAAAGTTACTGACTCTTGAACCTATGTAAAAATTTTAATTAGAGTAAGAAATGGCTGAGGCTCCAGTTGGGAGCTTTCAGAAGAGACCTATTCCATCCAATTTCATAAGTCATTTTTCTTTTTTGTCCATTCTACTTGAAAGCTCATAAACAAAAGATGAGAGCAATACAATGAGTCCAGCAGAGGATTTCTCTGAAAGAGTTTTCAGTCTAACAGAGGAGACAAAGATGCAACAGCACATTAAGAGTCAGAATGAAAAATGAAAGGTCTGAGTTTTTTTCCAACAGAGTGGAAAGATAATCACTCTTGCTAAAATAAGTTAAAAAAAACAACAAATAAACGTAATTCCACTGAGGAGACACTATTACTGAAGTGAAATTGAGCCAGCAGAGAGGATGTGAGTTGCATAAGGTTTCTGTAGATGAATTTGTACTATGTCATTTGCAGAGAAGCCTTTGATCTTGCCTACATAAATACTTAAGAATAACTGTGTCAGGGGCCTGAGCGGTGGTGCAAGCGGTAGGGCGTCTGCCTTGCTCGCGCTAACCTAGGACAGATCGCAGTTCGATCTCCAGGTGTCCCTTATCGTCCCCCGAGCCAGGAGCAATTTCTGAGTTCATACATAGCCAGGATTAACTCCTGAGCGTCACTGGGTGTGGCCCAAAAACAAAAACAAAAAAATATCTGTGCCAATTACTCAAAGAAAACCACACTCTCTTATGGAACACAACATGGGGGTGGGAGTGATAAGGGGGAAAGAATCAGTGCTTTCTCCCCCTCCAACTTTTCTACACAATCAGAACCAAGACAGCATGTACTTTGGCTCAGGGTGTACCTTCTTTTGAAGTGAACTGTGGCCAAGGTTGACATTCAGAAAGAATGCATAAAATCTCAGGGGAGCCCTAAAATCAAAACCTTCCAGAACTAAGAGCTCAGATCAGTGAGTGCAACCAGAAGAGCAAGGAGTGCATGGTGCTCTGACCACATTTTCCAAGAATCGGTTTCATTGCATGCAGCCAAAGAATTCACCCTTCTCCATTAATCAGAACTATTCCTTCCAAACCATACCACCTCTGGAAATGTTCCTGGAGTGACTTATGTCATAAAGTTCGAGAGCTCCTTTATGAAACATAATCACATTGCTTTATTAGACAGGACTTGAGGAAAAACCATAAGTGAGTCAATCTTGTCATCTGTTTTTATTAGTATCTGCTATAATAGTGAGGACAAGGCCATGAACTAGCTCATTCTTTACCTTGAACAGTTGAAGCTTTTTATTATTTTTCAATATTTAAAATACCTTTATTTTACCATGTAAATCAGGGGTCTCAAACTCAATATACCTGGGGGCCGCAGGAGGCAAAGTCGGGGTGAGGCAGGGCCGCATAAGGGATTTCGCTTACCAAATATTCGCAATAAAAATCGCATTAGTAGTGAATTCTAATTAGTAATGAATTACTAATGAATTCTTTCAAACCTTTCAAGAGGAACTACTACCAATCCTGGCAAGACTCTTTCATGAAATCGAAAAAACAGGAAAACTTCCAAATAGCTTTTATGAAGCCAACATCACCTTGATATCTAAACCAGACAGAGATGCTACGAAAAAAGAAAATTACAGACCAATATCGCTGATGAATGCAGATGCAAAGATCCTCAACAAAATCCTGGCAAATAGGATTCAATGCCTCATTAAGAAGATCATCCACTACGATCAAGTAGGTTTCATCCCAGGAATGCAAGGCTGGTTTAACATCCGTAAATCTATCAACATAATACACAACATCAACAGCAAGAAAAATAAAAATCACATGATCATATCAATCGATGCAGAGAAAGCATTTGACAAGGTCCAACACCCATTCTTGATCAAAACTCTCAGCAAGATGGGAATGGAAGGAACCTTTCTCAATATAGTTAAGGCCATCTACCACAAGCCAGAGGCAAATATTGTCCTCAATGGAGAACAACTGAAAGCCTTTCCTCTAAATTCTGGCACAAGACAAGGCTGTCCTCTCTCACCACTCCTATTCAACATAGCACTGAAAGTACTCGCTATAGCGATTAGGCAAGAAAAAGATATCAAGGGAATCCAGATAGGAAAGGAAGAAATCAAGCTCTCACTGTTTGCAGATGACATGATACTCTACTTAGAAAACCCCAAAGACTCTACCAAAAAGCTTCTAGAAACAATAGACTCATATAGCAAGGTGGCAGGCTACAAAATTAACACACAAAAATCAATGGCCTTTCTATACACCAATACTAATAAGGAAGAAATGGACATTAAGAAAACAACCCCATTCACTATAGTGCCACACAAACTCAAATATCTTGGAATCAACTTGACTAAAAATGTTAAGGACCTATACAAAGAAAACTTTAAAACTCTGCTCAAAGAAATAAGAGAGGACACGCGGAAATGGAAACACATACCGTGCTCATGGATTGGCAGGATTAACATCATTAAAATGGCAATACTCCCCAAAGCACTGTACAGATTTAATGCGATCCCCCAAAAGATACCCATGACATTCTTCAAAGAAGTGGATCAGGTACTTTTGAAATTTATTTGGAACAATAAACACCCTCAAATAGCTAAAGCAATCATTGGGAAAAAGAATATGGGAGGAATTACTTTCCCCAACTTTAAACTTTACTACAAAGCAATAGTTATCAAAAAAGCATGGTATTGGAATAAGGACAGGCCCTCAGATCAGTGGAATAAGCTTGAATACTCAGAGAATATTCCCCAGACATACAATCACCTAATTTTTGATAAAGGAGCAAAAAATCCTAAATGGAACAAAGAAAGCCTCTTCAACAAGTGGTGTTGGCACAACTGGGTAGCCACTTGCAAAAAATTCAACTTAGACCCCCAGCTAACATCATGTACGAAGGTAAAATCCAAATGGATTAAAGACCTCGATATCAGACCCAAAACCATAAGATATATAGAACAACACGTAGGTAAAACACTCCAGGACATTGAGACTAAAGGCATCTTCAAGGAAGAAACTGCACTCTCCAAGCAAGTGAAATCAGAGATTAACAGATGGGAATATATTAAGCTGAGAAGCTTCTGCACCTCAAAGGAAATAGTGCCCAAGATACAAGAGCCACCCACTGAGTGGGAGAAAATATTCACCCAATACCCATCAGATAAGGGGCTAATCTCCAAAATATACAAGGCACTGACAGAACTTTACAAGAAAAAACATCTAATCCCATCAAAAAATGGGGAGAAGAAATGAACAGACACTTTGACAAAGAAGAAATACAAATGGCCAAAAGACACATGAAAAAATGCTCCACATCACTAATCATCAGGGAGATGCCAATCAAAACAACAATGAGATACCACCTCACACCACAGAGAATGGCACACATCACAAAGAATGAGAATAAACAGTGTTGGCGGGGATGTGGAGAGAAAGGAACTCTTATCCACTGCTGGTGGGAATGCCGTCTAGTTCAACCTTTATGGAAAGCGATATGGAGATTCCTCCAAAAACTGGAAATCGAGTTCTCATACGATCCAGCTATACCACTCCTAGAAATATACCCTAGGAACACAAAAATACAATACAAAAACCCCTTCCTTACACCTATATTCATTGCAGCACTATTTACCATAGCAAGACTCTGGAAACAACCAAGATGCCCTTCAACAGAAGAATGGCTAAAGAAACTGTGGTACATATACACAATGAAATATTATGCAGCTGTCAGGAGAGATGAAGTCATGAAATTTTCCTATACATGGATGTACACGGAATCTATTGTGCTGAGTGAAATAAGTCAGAGAGAGAGAGAAAAATGCAGAATGGTCTCACTCATCTATGGGTTTTAAGAAAAATGAAAGACATTCTTGCAATAATAATTTTCAGACACCAAAGAGAAAGAGCTGGAAGTTCCAGCTCACCTCAGGAAGCTCACCACAAAGAGTGATGAGTTTAGTTAGAGAAATAACTACATTTTGAACTGTCCTAATAATGAGAATGTATGAGGGAAATGGAGAGCCTGTTTAGAGTATAGGCGGGGGTCGGTGGGGAGGAGGGAGACTTGGGACATTGGTGATGGGAATGTTGCACTGGTGATGGGTGGTGTTCTTTACATGACTGAAACCCAAACACAATCATTTATGTAATCAAGGTGTTTAAATAAAAAAAATTTTGTAGGAATCAAAAAAAAAAGAAAAAAGAAAAAATCGCAAAAAAATAGCATTAAATATTTGCATACACCGAACGAAACTGCTCGGGGTATGCGAATGTTTAATGCGATTTTTTTCTTACTAACGCGATTTTTATTGCGATTATTCGGTAAGTGAATAATCGTGAATATTGCGATATTTGAAGGCCGGCTGCGGGCCACAAAATGTTGTATGGCAGGCCGCAAACGCCCTGCGGGCCGCGAGTTTGAGACCCCTGATGTAAATTGATGTCATGGTTTGAATTTTATAGCTTATCTCACAAAGTATAGAAGTTCTTCATCCCCAGCTCTTAACATATCCCCATCCCGTATCAGAAGGAAAAAGGGGTTCAATTTTAAGATTTCTTTAGCTGACAAGAAAAGACAATTTTTTTCACTTCAATCAGTACCTCTATATCTAAGTAATAGAGATGCAAATGCTTGTTTACATTCCCAAGGATGACTGAATGACTGGCTTTTTTTAAGGGGGGTACATTAAATTGTTTTTTAATAATATCTTTATTTAGCACCATGATTGATTACAAACATGTTTGTAGTTGGGTTTCAGTCATAAAAAAGAACACCCGCTTCACCAGTTATACATTCCCACCAATAATGCCCCCCAATTTCCTCCTCCCCCTGCCTAAATAACATACAGTCATTTTACTGAAGCTTTTGTTTCATTTTGTTTTGATTTGGGGGTCATACCCGGCAGCGCTAAGGGGTTATTCCTGGCTCTATGCTCAGATATCGCTCCTGGAAGACTCAGGGGACCATATGGGATGCTGGGATTCGAACCATGCATGCTTCTGCATGCAAGGCAAAAAAAAACGCCTTACCTCCATGCTATCTCTCCAGCCCCTTACATTGAGGCCCTATATTTGATCTCCAGCACCTCAAACAACAAATAAATAAAGCAATCATATTTTGGAAGTATGCCCATATCTCATTTATAGATTAGATGTGTATGTAAGAGGGAAGGAAAGGGTGGATGATATTTATTTACCTAAAGACTTTGTGGTATCTTGTTAGTACAGGGGGGTAAAGACATTCTCAAGCCAGAACTTCACATCTTTGACGTCATATTACAATTAGAAAGGAAATGAGTACCAGATATGGAGATCAATGTCACATGCATCTGTACTGTATAGTTAGCCAATGTACCTCCAAATCCCTGTTTACATGCTGCCATTAAAACGATAACAGAAAAAGCAGAAAGGAAAAGTAAATGATAATACTGTTTCTTGGATTTTCTTCTTGGACTTTATTTTTATTTATATGGAAAACACTATATTAGCTTTCTTCTGTGCCTACACTTTTTGGAAATTCCTAAAAGTATGTTAAGGGGTTGAAGCTTCACAAAACTCCAAGGTATTTTATTAGTAGAGTCCCCATTTATACATGTTAAGCAAGTATATTTCATTTTATTTGGTAATGCTCTACTGGGGGGCTGTGCCCAGGTGTACTTGGGGTCACCTTGATTACAATGACAGTGGTCACTCTTATGTCTCTAAGTACCTCACTTGGCAGGAGGGACTCGTAGCAAAGTCAGAACCTCATTCAGGCTACCAAGGAAGAGAATATGCAACTAAGCCACATTTCCATACACTAAGCAAGTTTACGTTCAAATGTAACAACAAAAGAAATAAGCAGTAAGAGGTTTATCCCCCATAATAGTGCAAATGGAAAACTAATTTTTCCAATTTAATAATTCGGTCCATAACTCTATTGAAATTAAACAATATACTCCCAATAACTTGAGAAAAAGTCAAGAGGGAAGTAAAAATAGTATGTGCCAAAGAAAATTACAAATAGAACATACTGAAATATATGGGGTGCAGAAAGAGCAGACAGAAGAGATTTTGGGAGAATCATATATTTTAGAAGAAGAAAGTTTTAAACAATAAATGCCTTCACTGAGAGAAAATGAAAATATAAAATAAACAAACTTTCCATTCATATAGAGAAAGAACAAATAAAATACAAGGTTATCTCAGACGGAAGAAAATAATACAAATTATAACACAAATGAGTGCAACAAAAACTAGAAAAGCAGGACAAAATTGCAAAAAATGAAAGACTTTTTTGATGGCAAGCAAAATGGACAGATCTATATTAACACTAGGTTGTTACTTGGAGTCAAATCTTTTTTCTTTTTTTTAATGTTCTTTAGATTCAAATCTTTAAGAATAGAGATGAACTCCTAAAAATAACTCATAAATGAAATTATAAAGTAAAGGATACCTAAAATTAATATCACAGAAATGTATGGGATTATGAATAATAAATTACATAGAACAATTATATGCTAACAAACTGGACAACCAAGAAAAAAGGGACAAATTATTTAAAACATATCAAGTCTTAATCATGAAGAAATAAAAAATAGGATCTTTGCTGGAAGAAAATTGATATCGGTGGTGGAATTGCAGCTAGAACATTGTATGTCTAAAATTTAACTATCGATGACTTTGTAAATCACAGTTCTTTAATAAAATATATTTTCTAAAAATATTTGAAATTGGGGCTGTGGCAAGGCCTTGAATGTGGCCAAAAAAGTCACAAAATGGAACACTCTGAGATGCTAAACTATACCCCTGTAATTTTATCATAATTTAAATTAGTGACAAATCAATAAAAAAGAAAATAAAAAAATAGAAATCTTGTTGCTTGCACAGACCTAAGGGCATTATGCTAAGTGAAATAAGCCAAAAACAGAAAGATCAATCAATACTTGTGGTACAATATACATACAGAATCTAAAATTATCAAACTCATAGAAACAATGAAAAAAACAGTGGGTACTTGGCCCTTGGGACAATATTAATGAGGAAGCAATATTTAAGGGGTCAGAGTTGCAAGAAAGCAAAAAAACAGATGCACTACACAGCATCATGCCTGTAAGTGATATACACTTACATATTGTTAAGAGGGCAAACCTTCAGCAAAGTTTTCTTCCCAACACACACACACACACACACACACACACACAAATGCACCCATGAATAATCAACACTGGTGGCGATTTACTTCCCCCATATCACTGAGTGAAGTTTTAGACATAAACACACACCCCTTTTAATGCCAGTTATACCTTAATATTTTTCTTACTTTTATCCATTAGTGGGAATTTACTTGCCCTCAATATCACTGAGTTGCTTACATCAAACATGCACCACTTAGAATGTCAATTATCCCTTGATTGATAAATTGTTAACAACAAACTTACAATGCTTTCACAGAGACAAAAATGTCTAATAAAATCTTGATGAAGTCAAATTGAAATGATGTTGGCCTCTCTTCAACTCACTATTCCCTCGATTGGAAAAATGTAATTATAGACTACTTTATAGGAGCAAAGTGGATATAGGACCTCTAAACCATAACATACAAGATCTGAGTCTTGTTGACAGCTCTATGGTCTTTTCAAAAGTAGGTGCTGTCTTTTTGTCTACCTTGAATTGCATGACGGAGACAGACAATGATCTAGTTTCCAAGGCAGGCAGAGTAGGGACATCCAGGGCCAGATTCATGCCTTAACTGGTGATCACACCTCAGTCAAACCTTGCAACATTCCTTCTAGTCCCATTGGAACTCCCTAAGCCAAGGCAATAATTATGTGTAGTGGTTTTCAGATGTAAACAAATGTTCATGTGGGACTGGCTTATAATTAGCCAAGTCATTTCATTTCGGGTTTTCGTCAAATTGGAATTCTGATCCGAGAAACCCAAGCATATTTATTTTCTCAGCAAGTGCTTTTAGAAACTAAAGTACTTAGAGCATCCTCTCTCCTTCTGGAGATATGACTATACAGTATACTTAAGGTGAAGAAAGCACTTTGAAAATAGATTCTATTTTAAAAATAGCTTAGTATTTTCTCTGGTACTTAGTACAGGCATACCAATATACCAATATGCATTTGGCTATTTTCCACTTGTGATTATTTTTTATGACTCAGTGCCCTATGCCTGGAAAGGAATAATTTAGAAAATTTTATTTTTAAGGGAACTTTGATTGAACCATACTGTTCCTCCATCTTTTATTAATTATGATTGTGTTGATGATTTTAACTTTATCAGCTGAATGATTAAAACATGCAGAGAAATGGCATGCACAAAAACTTATACAGGATACATTAAGTAGATCAGTTTTTTCTGCCTCTGTTGAGTATAAAAGGAAAACTGAGAAAACAAATGGGTAGATGAGGAAAATGTGGACTATGGGAATCTGGGGGCCAGAGTGACCATATAGCATGTAGGGAATTGGCCATGTATGAGACTGACCCGGGTTCCATTCCCAATATTGCATATGGTCCCCCAAGTCAGCAAGGATGATCAGGAACAACCCCTGAAGCACCACTGGGTGTAGGCCACAAACTAAAAGACCAGGAATGCCTGGGTCACTGTATATGTTGTATTGCTACTTTAGTCAAAAATAAGAGCTAGGGGAAAGACACGATAAATGACAGGCAATTTTGGGGAGGAAAGGATGTAAGTAAACTTTAGGGGGGTGTGGACCACCCACCCTCAGCAATGCTGAGGGTTTACTCTTGGCTGTGCTCCAGGACCATATAGGATGGCAAGGAACAAAGCCAGGTATATAAGATAGTTTGGGAAATATATGTCAATAAAGATCCCAATTTTCTTTTATTTTTCCTTTTTTTGGTCACACTCGGTGATGCTCAAGGGTTATACCTGGCTATACGCTCAGAAATCCCTCCTGGCTTGAAGGACCATATAGGACTCTGGAAGATCAAACCACGGTCCATCCTAGGCTAGTTCTGGCAAGGCAGACACCTTACCACTCCATATCACTGCTCCAGTTCGAGATCCCAATTTTCATGCAGCAATCTGTGACAAAGTATTAGCCGAGAATCACAGTAGAGAGTGGTTAAAGGAAAGTTTCTAAGCAGGACATTGGGGATTTCAAGAAGCGCTTGAAGAGAAGGAAGATTTGGGTTTCTTAGAGGAATCAGGATTTGTGCTAGCAAGATAGAATTTGAATGTGGACTCAAGTCCTGCCTTTTTCTCATACGAACCACACATAGCATAGGGCAAGTCTGTTTTTTAGGTTTTGTTTTTGGGCTACACCCAGATGCATTCAGGGGTTACTCCTGGCTCTACTCTCAGAAATCGCTCCTGGCAGTCCAATGGTTAGGTCCTGGGATGGCTACAAGCAAGGCAAACTCTTTACCTGCTGTACTATAGTTCTACAGCCCTCTCTGCAAGTTTGTTTTGTTCCATAAGCATGTGACACAGCTTATGTGGCAGATACTGTGCTAAGTACTTGGTAAACATGAAGTCATTCAAGCCTACTTCTCTGAAATAAACATTTTTATTACTCTCATTTGTACTTAACAACAAACTAAGGAACAGAGAAGTCAAGTCTCTTGCCCAAGGCCACCCAGCTAGTTTAGATCAAAGACTATAACAAATGCACTTACTTAGCCACCATGGTACCAGCTGCTCAGAGTTCTGAAGATCCTATTATTTAAGTAGCTCCAATAATCATCTTTGGAATTAAGGAATCCATTACCTAAGGTCAGTGAACCTGACACCAGACGCTCCACCAAAAGCTGCCTTTCTTTTCTCTCTTGGAAATGTGCCTTTCTCCAGAATTAAAAAGATGCCTTGCTATTTGCTTGAGTATGTTCTGCCTCTCTGCTTCAATTTCCTTCCCTGCTTATTCCTGAGTTCTCACTACTATACTCCACTTAGTTAATACTTCCTACTATTGAGTATGTTTCCAGCCTCAAGAAATTCTCTTAATCTCTGGAGCAGACCAATAATAAAAATATAACCTCTTCTTGTCCATAGCTATTGATACATATCCTCAAAACAGCACACCCTTTAAGCAAGGGAGAGAATGCTGTCCACTGTAAGCGCTATTGTGCTGTGTAGGTGCTTCAAAACTATCTCGTGACTGCATACCTGGCCTTGTGTCATAAGATGTGTGGTGCACAACAGACAAAGTGAAAAGAAAACAAGATTAAAAAAGCAAAGATAGTACAAGCAGGGGATTCTATGCTTTCTACAAGACTATCCTCAGCAGAACTCAGGCTGCCTCCAGAAATTCTTTTCTTCTTCCCTCTCAACACAATTTAGTTACTGTTCATCTGCTGGCTTTCTGTCCAGCTTCAAGAAGCTAATTCATCTAATTATTAAAGTAATCCGTGCTAAAGTGTTCATACGGCTACCCAGTTAATGCATTATTCTTCCTGGGTAATTTGTTCATTTTTTTTGAGAGGGATTTTTGGAATACATTAAGGCATGATGGCAGGAAATTTCAGGTCTTAACTGCAGTGTGCAAAGGAACAGAGTGCTCCCAACACAGCCGGACTTTCATGATTAGGCTCTATCAGGTTTCTAATTTCTAAGGTCATTTGCACAGTCTCTCTTATGCCAAAACCATTGTCTATGGCTTTTATTATGCCTCCAACCAAGTCTGAATCACAGGCAAAAGTGCATCATTCTCTTCTGTTGTAGTGGGATGAATACTTCCTGAAGTCAGAAAGAAAATTTGCTAGATTTCCAGAGAAATCAACATTTGCAGGCTCATGGAGTTATTTGGACATGAATAAAAATATGCGGACATTTGTGGTCTGCTAGACAGCAGGCTAAGTGTAGTAACTCACTATCTGATTTCTTACCACAAAGCCATGATGTAGGCCCCACTTGTCAAACAACCAAAGGCACAGAGAGGGTAAATTATTTAAAGTCACACTACTAAAGAGAAAACACAGGCAGCATGGCTGCAGGATCTATGACCATAAGCATGAAACCCACCAGTCAGCATCTCAAAGCCCAGATGCCACTTCTAACACAGTATTAGTATATGAACTAGCCATAGACATGAACTCAACAAGAATTAACATAGAGGTACAATCTCTCACTCTGATCCAGGCTATTGTGAAGTCCCTATTTGGTATGGTAGACCCAAGGTTCTGTTTTGGCATCTCTCACTTACTTCAAAGGAGTTGAAGCTACTCTGGGCAACTGATACCAACTTCTTATTTTTATCTGGCCCCACAGAATCATTATCTCTTAAGCACCCCGTACCCCCAGTTCAGTCCCAAAGGCAAAGAATGTTTAAATCTGGTGGTTACTCTGCAAGTTTGGTAAGAGACATCTGACTAGAGCTGGAGAGAT
The DNA here is from genome assembly GCF_024139225.1 of Suncus etruscus. Taxonomy (NCBI): domain Eukaryota; kingdom Metazoa; phylum Chordata; class Mammalia; order Eulipotyphla; family Soricidae; genus Suncus; species Suncus etruscus. Next base: position 101,141,991 of record NC_064868.1, read on the forward strand.
AGCATGGAGGTAAGGTGTTTGCCTTTCATGCAGAAGGTCATCAGTTCGAATCCCAGCATCCCATATGGTCCCCCGAGCCTGCCAGGAGCGATTTCTGAGCATGAAGCCAGGAGTAAGCCCTGAGTGCTGCCCGGCATGACTCAAAAACAAACAAAAAAAGAGACATTTGACTAACGCTATTTTTTTCAAGTCAAAGAACTGTTACCAAATTAGTTTTCAGCAGTTATAGTCAAACCAAATCTGATTTGTTTCCAACATGCCCTCTGAATTCCTTCCTCTAACCTGATTTGTAGAACATACCCTTCCAAGCCACAACCCTTTCTCTCATTGATGAAGCACTTACCTAATGTCCGGCACTGTAAATGCTTTCAAATCCGTGTTGTAATCCTACAGTCTCTGCAACATTGAGGTCTCAGAATGGCTTGTATTTATGAGGAAGCTGAAAGATTGAGTAAAATGCTTAAAGTCACTATCGTACCAATAGAACAACTTGAGTTTCTTAACCCTTCTCTGCATGTATTCATGACCAGCTAGTTTCATCTCTGTTTCTATGATAAAGCATATGAAGGAAAAATACAATGATAGTGCAGTTATTACACTGTATGGAGATCGGGGCATGCTTCAACATGACTAAAAAAAGACATATTTCAAGGCAAAATTCAGAGAACATAGACTACCTATGCATTAATGTGTAAACTCCTTTGTGTTCTTTCTTTGTTTCTGCAATGCTCATTCATTGTTCCCTATTTAGTGATATAATAGAACTATGGTGTGGAGTATTTTCCACTTGACATAGTTTGCGGCTCATTGTCTGATTGACCATATAAAAATGAATTAAAAGTCTATTAAACTCAAGGGCTTTTAAATGTTTTGAGTTTTGTGGTTGCTATTGCTATTGTTGTAAAGGTGAACCTGGTAGTTCTCAGGCAGGGCACCCAGTTTCTTCATCCATCAATTCACTCCAAACATCTGATAGTGCTCAAGAGATAGAACAGCAGCACTGGGGGGCACTAGAGACTGGGTGAAATAGTTCGTGAAATCAGTGGCATGGATAAAATCCACGTCCTTGCACAGGAAAGCATATGCTTAATCTCTCTATTCTCTATTCTCTTTACCAGAGTGATTATTACAGCAAGTAGGGTGTTTGCCTGGCAAGCTGCTGACTTGAGTTCAATCCCCAACATCCCATATGGTCTCTCAAGCACCACCAGGAATGATACCTGAGTTAGAGGCAGGAGTATCCCCTGAACCATGCTGGTTATGATCCCCAAACTAATATAATAATAATAAGTGGGGGTGTAGCTCAATGGTACAGCCCTGGAGTCCCTCCAGGAATGTTCCCTGAGCACAGAGCCAGAACTACACCCTAGGGACGGGAGCGATAGCACAGCGGTAGGGCTTTCGCCTTGCACGAGGCCAACCCTAGATGGACCCCGATTCGATTCCCGGCATCCCATATGGTCCCCGAGCCTACCAGGAGCGATTTCTGAGCGTAGAGCCAGGAATAACCCCTGAGCGCCGCTGGATGTGCCTCCAAAAAAAAAAAGTAGTAAACCCTAAGCACCCCCAGGAGTTCCATCCTCCTCCAAAACAAAAAGAACAAAAGTAAGTGGTTCCGTACTCCTAAGGCAATGGTGATATTTAAGCCTATTCCTGGTTGAACGCCTGGATTCCCTAATAGTCTCTGCTGGCAATAATAGCTAGAACGAAGTGTTCCTGCTGTAAATTTAAGATAAGCTTCTGTGGAAAAAAATTCATAAAGTTACTCATCCTTTGTTTTATTTCCATTCAGTATTTTTTGTTGGCTTTTTGCAACACCCAGTGGTGCTCTGGGGTTATTCCTGGCTCTATGCTCAGAAACCTGGTGGTGCTCCGGGACCAAACCGATGTCGGCCTAAAAATGGCCAAAGCCATTACCCAATGTTGTGCAATTGTTGGACGCCAGGCTTTTTGTATTTCCAAAAACAGCCTTAGAATCAACATTTTGGGGCCGGAGCACTAGCACTGCTGTAAGGCATTTGCCTTGCATGCAGCCAACACAGAAAGAACCCCGCAGTTGTTTCCCAGCATCCCATATGGTTACCCCAGTCTTGTATTCCAGGGGCGATTTCTGAGCCAATCTGAAATTTGTTCTCCGAACTCCTATTGAACTGCGTGCTCTAAGTCGGGTTCTCTAACCCCAATCCCTAATCCTCGGCCTCTCCATCACTTCCCCCTCTTCGGCTTCCCCCCCCCCCCATCCGATTCTTCCATTCCCCTTTCCATCCCCTCTCTTTACCCTTTCCTGTCTCCCCTCTTTGTTTCCCCCAGAACCACCAGCACCACCAACACTAGCACGACCAGGTATAACTCACCTGGATCCCTCAAGTGCGAGTTTGCTCCATGGGCAGGAGCTCCCAAAGCAGACACAGCATGGCCTCTGAGGAGCTGGCGACTGAAGAGGGGGGGGGCAAAAAGCCCAGGAAACCACGCATGTCTAGACCCCACCCACCCACCCCCCATATAACTGAAGGAGCTGCAAAACAAAAAACTGCACTCAGGAGTGCCTGAGTTGAAACTATGTAGTTCTTTTCTAGGCAAATGGACCCCTTTGGCCATTGCAAAACAAGTGCCTAGGGCTTTGCTACTAGCACTCCCTCACCATTTAATCTTTGCTGTGCCCTAAGCTTTTCATTTTTGCATCCTTTTGTATTTTTGAACCAAATTTATCTTCTAACATCTTATCTTTTCCGTTACTCCTAAACTTGATGATTAAAAACAAAAACATTCTGAGACTTGAGTTCAATATGCTCATCTGTTTTAATATTTATGTTCTTTTATTCGGGGCTTCCCAAGCAGTGCTCTGGAAGCCTGAAATCTGGTTCGGGGCCAGCTAGGTTTAGGACTGCTGTGGTTGGGGAGAGACGGGGCCACCCAGCACTGCTAGGAGGTGGCCTCCAGGACTATACCAGCATTGCTCTCAGCATTGCTTTCATTCCTTGGAGTGCCAGGGAATGAAAAGGTTAGGGTGGCAAGCAAGGCCTGTTCCAAAGCCCTGTGCTCTCCTCTAATCCTATTTAATGTTCAGTTCTTGTAGAAGCATCTATGATTTCAAAATAGTCAAAGATTGTCAGTGCAAATCTTTCCATATTTGGGGACCTGTTACCCCAGGAAAACATTTCCTTTGCTTGTTTTTGTTTGAGGGACACACCCTGTGATGCTCAAAGGTTACTCCTGGCTCCAGAGTCAGGAATCACTCTTAGCAGTGTTCAGGAGACCATATGGGATGCTGAGGATGAACAGATTCTGGCATGCAAGGTCTTCCTCTGAGTATTATCTCTCAGGTCTCTTCTCCAGGGAAACACTTCCTAGAGCCTTTTGCTGGTTTCATTGAACCATTTACTGGCCATTATTTTTTTTTATCAAGGAGTTGTAATGCACATTTTATTTGTATCTTCTGTGTTAAACATGTTATATTAACCTGACTAATGAAAACATGCTTTAAGGAAGCTGGACATGTCTACATTTATGTCATTGGGATTCATATTCATTAAAATATTTAGTTATCTTCTTTTGTATACCCCATCACTTTCATCTCTATTTCTGGAAAGTCACATTTTCTTTTTTTATTTTTATCATAGTTTTGACCATTATTTCTTGATTTGCATTAGAATTATTCCATTTACCTAGACTTGATTGCTAATACATTCTAAACCTCGGTGATTAGAATTTTCCCTAAGATAATCCTATGCAATTGCCAATAAATCAATTCTGTGTTTGTGGTTTTAGGCCACTCCGGCATCATCCCTCTAGGATCTTGCAGAGTAACAGGAGTTACTAGGACTCATGTTGTGGGAATCCAGGGTTCCCAAAGGAAAGCATGCACTCCAGTAAGCAGAGCTCTCTCTCAAATATCTTAATTCTAAACGACCACATCTAGAAGCCAACATGGGAAAAATACCTGCTTTTCATACTAATGCTCTTCCTACTAAGAAGTTATTGATGGAGACATGGTCTCTTCTTTAATTTCTGGCACTAGGTTTTCATATTGTTTCTTTTCATCTGACTCACATACTTTGACAGATCTCCACATACCTTTAATGCTTTTGATTTATTGTAGATGTGCAATTTGTTTCCCCAAAATGTGTTGTTTGCTTCCTTGGCTAATGAGTAGTTTTTTATTGTCTTTCAAGGACTACTAATCTTGTATTTTGTAACTCTGATGAACTCTGTAGATAAAGCTAATTTCTTTAAGGTAATTCCGTGACTTGTGATCTTTCTAAAATGTTGAGAGTTCTCTACCCTTAACTTCTTCCCTTCCATAATTTATTTTCATATTTTATTATAAAAACAAGAATTTCCCAGAGACACTAATTTATGAATTAAAAAAATCACTTGTGCGGTAGGGATAGAGCTCACAGGGCTAGTATGCAACTTTGCATGTGGGAGGCTGAGGATTGATCCTTGGAACTACATGGTACTTTGAACAACCTCTAGACACAGTGTAAATACAATAATCCAAGAACTTTCTTTGTTTTAGCTCCATTTTCAGGGCAAATAACCTTGCCCTAAAATAAATTCTTTGAGGTTTGGAATTAACATTCTTGAACATATTGTGTTTTCTATCCCTATGTTTAAAATGTATTTTAAAAGGTGTTGAATTTTTATAAAAAGTCTTTTTGACATTTACTTGAATGCCTACCTATTTGTCAACAATATTGATGTTTTCACTGAAATCTTTAGCTTTCTGGTATAAACAAAATTTGATCAACATTTAAAATTATTTAAATATTTTCTGTATTTTATTGGTAATACTTTGGACAAAAAGTTCATGTGAGGGGCAAGAGAGATAGTACAGTGGCTTGCCTTGCAAACAGCCAACCTGCGGTCAATTCTTCGCATCCCTGATAGTCCCCGGAGTCTGCCAGGAGTGAGCACAGTTATGAGTCAACCCTGAAGTGCCGGAGAGACAGAATGGAGGCAGGGCGTTTACCTTGCATGCAGAAGGACGTGGTTCGAATCCCCGCATCCCATATGGTCCCCAGAACCTGCCAGAAGCGATTTCTGAGCGTAGAGCCAGGAGTAACCCCTGAATGCTGCCGGGTGTGACCCAACCCGTCCCCCAAAAAGAGTCAACCCTGAGCAGCTCTGGTTGTGGCCCCAAACCAAAAATATACAAAAATATACACACAGAACAAAAACCAGCAGGTGTTGATATTGACACGGGGACAAATAAGCAAGTTTGCACTGCTGGTGGGACTGTCAACAGGTCTAACATCTTTGGAAAAAAGAAACACTTCTCAGAAAACTACTAATTGAGCTCCCAGGTGGCCCAGCAATTGTACTTCTTTGTATCTAACTACAGGCCCTAAAACTCTTCTAAAACATGTTTATACTCCTGAGGGACAGGAGCTATAGTAAGAGGAATTTGCCTTGCAAGAGGCCAACACAAAACTGATCACCAGAACCCCAAATGGTCCCCCTAAATGGTCCCCAAGCACCACAAGGAGTGGTTCCTGAGCACAGACCCAGGAGTAAGCCCTGAGTATTACTGTGTGTGCCCTTACAAATGACATTAGCATTCCTATATTCATTGCAGCACTATTAACAATAACCCAAATTCAGAAACATAGGAAGAGAGAGAGAGAGTACAGTGGGTACTGTTGACTTGGGTTTCATACCCGATGCCCTGTATGCCCCCATTCCACTTGGAGTGTTCCTAGAGCATAGCAGGGTCCCAAAACAAATAACAAATGGAAACAAACCAAAAGTCCAAGAATAAATGATTGGATAAACAAACAGTGATACGGGGCTGGAGTAATAACACAGCAGTAGGGTGTTTGCCTTGCATCTGGCAATCCTGAGACCAATCCCGGTTCTATTCTCGGCATCTCATTTGGTTCCCCGAGCCAGCCAGGAGCGATTTCTGAGTGCAGAGCCAGTAGTAACCCTGAGTGCCTCCGGGTATGGCCCAAAACCCCTCCTAAAAGAAACAGTCATACACACACACACACACACACACACACACACACACACACACACACGATACTTCAAATAACTTGGTTATGGATATGAAAAGTATGCTGGGTCAAGTCAGTCTTAAGAATGATTTCTCTTCTTATATATGGGGGTCTAAAGAAATGTAGTAAGGGAATAACAACTTTCCAAAGGCAATGGAACCAGAGAACTAATCTATATAACTGAGCTTACCAGAAACAGAGGATTTAGGTGATCACTGAGATAGCAGAGTGGGGAAGCAGACACTCTGCTGGAGGGTATGGTGTTGGACTGTAATATGTACGAAATCTTACTATTAACAGTAATTGTAAATCACTGTCTGAATTTACAACACAAATTAAAATAATAACAAAAGGGAAAAGAAAATCAAGGAGGGGAAAGTCTATAAATGAAGTGCTATCTGGCATATTAGAAGGAACAGGAGTCAAATCCAACTGGATCCCATAAAGGTCTCTATATAGGGCCCACTGAGGTGGGTGCTGGCCCAGGAGTTGAGGCACTTGCTTGTATACTACTACCTGGTTTACATTCCTGGCACCACATTTGGTTTCTTGAGCATGACCAGAGTTTGCTCCTGAACGGAAAGCCAGGAAAAGACCCAGAGCACTGCTGGATGTGGCCTAAACATCTTGGAAAATCTTAATTCTGTATGTACCAATAGAAGCATAGACCATGCCATCAGAGCAAAATGACTGCTGACTGCCACATCATAGTGTTCTTACTTTGGATGAGTCCCCAAAGGCCGTTCTTTCCTGTTCATAACATGGAGAACATAATACCAGCTAATGTCGAGAATGCTCTGAGAGATAAATGAGAGATACATAAACTTCTGAAAACTGCCTAGCACGGTGTTTGGATTGCAAATCTACAGTAATCAAAGATTGCTATGATAATTAGCACATTAGTAAATAGTACTAGAACCACGCCTTTCATATATAGAGGAGAGGTATATATATGTATATATATTAATATTTAGCCTTTATAATTTTCTTATCCTTTTGTGTACTTTTCTCTGCATCATTCACACCACATTTTTCTACTGATTGCAATACTTTGAATAATCAAGACAATTTTTGCAACATGTTTTTTAAAGGCTTGGGCAGGGGAACCCATGCCTTATAATCCTATCAGGCTTTGGTGAAATCTGGAGCATGGTATTCTTTTATTATTGCTATAAATTCGATTTTGAGGCCACATCTGGTGGCTATTCCTGGTTCTGTGCTCAGGAGTTGCCCAGGGAAGCAAGTGGTGGCAGGGACTGAACTCAGAGTCACCAACATGAATTATCAGATATCAGTGATTAACCCAAAAACATGTGGTACCAGGGATTAAACCCTGAACCTCCAGCATGAAAATTAGAGATTAAGGACCAAGACAAATAATTTAGCGAGTAGGGTGTTTGCTTTGAAAAAAACAATCTAGATTTTCTGGAATCCCATAAAGTCATCCAATCCTTGCTAGGAGTGAACCCTGAGCACAAAGCCAGGAGTTAACCTTGAACACTACCTGGTGTAGTCTAAAAAAGGCAGCAAAAAAAGAAAATTAGATATAAAGGTGAATAACTCAGATCTGTACTTCTTCAATCTCCTTATGTGGCCAGAGACCTGTCAACAGAGTAACCACAAAAAGCAGCTGGGAGTCTATAGTAGGTAAAGCCTTCCCTAGCTTTGGAATTCCAGGGGTTTCAAAGATGAGGAAGATCCTTCTTCACCTTTGGACCGACCTTTTGTACAGGCTTTTCCCCTTGGATCACTGGGCTAGTCTGATGGTAATAAACAAGTTCTGCTCTTAGCAAACAAGTTCTTAGCAGAGAGGTAAAAGACTATTTTTAAGAGTTGAAAAACTCCTCAGAACCCCTGGTGCTTTTTGCTTAACTTTTCACTTACCCAGCATCTTTATCAAAGCAGTAACTTTTGCTTGTGGCAGATTGCATTAAGTCTTGCGTTATCAAATAACTCTATGATTTTCCACAATCTTCCTTGCATCACTGAAATTGTACTGGATGTACACTGTGCTAGAGAAACTCCTATGTTTGTATCTATAGCTGGGGGCCTCACATTTGTGTATCTGGCTATTTCAAGCACAAAGACTATAAGAGCCATTATAGCAGGTTCCCAGGGGATATTTAACTATGTTTGTTTACATCTTTTTTTGATTAGCAGCACTGACAATTTCAAACCAAGTGTTGTCAGGTTCTAACCTTTGGCTAGTTTCAGAAACAGTGGTTCTATGATCATTCCAAAAACACAATGGGAAGTCTAAAATCTACATACAATGTTTTAAGGGCTCTTTGGGTGAATCAGTCTGCTCCTCATTCAAGCCTGAAGGAGGGGAAGAAAATAACTGCTAGCTCTAACCACTCTGCTAAAGTAGAAAGCAATTCCAAACTGAGGGAATTTGCCCCAGGGAGCAAATGCACCCTCTGGAAATGCCATTGTGGAAAGGAAGCAGCAATTTCCTAGCGCTTTTGCAAACATTTTTCTGGTAACCTGGTGGTATGAAAATATGTCTAACTTATATGTATGTGTGTGGGGCAGATCATACCACTTTGGGTAAAAGCAGGACAGTTTACCAAGGTAAATTGTGTTCTTAAGATAGTTTTCCTCTCTGGTAGGTGAAGCAAGAACCATCAAGACTGTATTGTAATTTTAACTGACCTGAAATTTCAAGTCAAAGGCTTGTTTGAGGCTATGCTAAACCAAGACCTAGCAAGTTGACCAATTTGTGACCTTCAAGTTTCGATGAAATTATTATTTTACCAATGCAATAAAAATAAAACCCCAGTCCGTTTGTGTGGCATTGGGGAAGTGTCGCACAGGGGACTGGCAATGTGTGGCTGGCAAAGGTGGACAGAGGTAAAAGAAGTAGTGTTGACTCAAGTTAGGTTTAGTATAAAGACTCCTTTGTTGATTTAACCGCGATAACAGTTCCTCATTTGTTCGATCATTGGCTATAAAGTTATATAATTCAGCCTTGCTCTTCACTCAAACCTACTGTGGTCGCCAACACCTCCTGCTTTGGTCTCTGGTAGTTCCTGGACTGTCGAAGCCACTTAATACATGCCAACCAAATTTGACTTTCACAGGAGTGGAGGCAATTTGGCAAGTTAGAAGGGAGCAAGGGAAGAAGTGGTTAAGGAATAGTTCTGTCTGCCCTGACCCCTTTGCAATCACCAGATATGCTTGCTTTCTGTTGGCTCTATATTAAGATTTTACATATTGCTAAAACCATGACAGAGTCTCCTCTTCCTCTGGTCCATAAGGACTTTCATAAAACACACCAAAGGCTTTGGCGGTAGGGGTGTTCTCAACTCTGTGTGCCAGAATTCTCTTCCCAAACACTGGGACCCTGCTGCTATTGTCTACCATGTCACAAACAGATTGATTTCTTGCTTAAAATTAGCTGGAACATTCTATTTGTATTAGTCCGGCAGAATTAAAAAGTATAATTAGCCATAGTATTCACTCCACTCCTCAACCTACACGCTAGTTAAATACCTCCTGTGATGCTTGTGCACTTTTTTTTTTTGCAGAACATGTAGAACTCTGGGTTGGGGTGAAGTAGTTCATGGCAGGAAAGCAACCCATGAATTACTATGAGCTTGTCACTGAGGCTCCTGCAAAGGCGTGTGTTATCAACGGCAATTGTCCTAATAAAATTAAATAAAAGCTTGCATTTATTATGGTGGGGCTCCAATTAAGGGACAGCTGGTGTTCCTCTTAACACGTGCATTAAATCGAAACTTACAATTTAGTCGTCCAGATGCACCATTTTTCACTGAAATGTAGCAAAGCATGCACTTTGTCAATTTTCTCTGCAGAAGCCTCTGGAAGCTCACCTTAGGGGGTCTCCTCCCCCCTCTCAACTGACTCTTTAAAAGAGGGAGCTTTTCGTGCTTATCAATGTTTCCCCCAGTCAGGTTCTGAGTGGGAGATAACACCTTGGGGGCAGTGATAGGAAGGCCAGTTCAGGGAATGTAAATGGTGAGTAGCTCTCTCTCCCTCCTCCCCCTTAAGTCCTGGGCTAGCAAATAGTCACTGTCAGAGGTCCTTTGGGAACCGATCTTGGCCACCTTTCCGGAATCAGAAGAGACCGAGGTAACGCCCCACTTGGAGCCCCCACTTGGAGCCTCGCCTCTGAGCAATCTTGGACTCTGGAGTTGCAGGAGCTTCTAGAAAGTTTGCAGCCCCACTTCCCGCCCCCAGGGCGGCTTGGGAGATGTGCCAACTCCAGGCGCGCTTCCCCCTTTTGCCCAAAATCGAGTGTTCCGACGTGCGGGTGTCCCTCTGCCTTGAATAACCCAACGACAAAGAGCCAGGAGGGGGGGGACGCGGGGGTTTCGGGGAAGAAGCGCCACACCCCCTGAGAATAAAGCCCGCGCTCCGCTCTCGCAGCCCGGCGCACGGATGAACGAAGCACACAAAGAATATATTTGGCGAGGCCACAGCGCCCTGCAGGAAGGGAAAGTGCCCTCGTGGGGTGCGGGAGTGGGAGCGCAACTTTGGGGCGCTCCTTGGGAGCCGCGAGAAGGCGACGGAGGACTGAGTGTGGCCGGTGGCGCGTGGGGCCAGGACTGTCCCCAGGCGCTGCAGCAGGGATCCATCCGGAGAGCGGGACTCCCAGCGCGCGCCCAGGCAGGTGAGGTTGGCAGTGCCCAGCGTGCCAGGCTACCTGGCCTGCGGGGCGGGGCCGGGCCCAGTGCCCTGCCCGGGGGTGGCCGCCGGTGGCTTCCGAACCCCGCTCTGCAGCTCCCCGAGCGCCCCGCGGAGTTTCGCGGGAGTTGGTATTTTGGCGCCCAAAGTACCCGCCCCCCTTCCCCGCGCCTTTCCCGCTGCGCTGGACCCCCCAGGCGCCAGGCCGAGTACCCCATCCTAAGCCACTGGGGATCACTGGACTGTGGGACTTATGGTGGAGTGGGGGGTCAGGGTTGCCATGACAGCCTTTGCTCCGGGCGTGTGTCCCCTGCCCGCTAGTTCTCAAGGTGTACCCCGATGTGGACTGAACCAAGCGCCTGGGCGCGCTGGGGGAGGGAGGTGGTGTCTGTGTGTGTGTATGTGTAGCACGGAGACCCCCAAATCTGTCCCCCGCCACTCGTCGGCTGTTGCCTAAGAAGGACCCGCGTGGAGTGGAGCCGAGAAAAGCTCCTTCCTTGGAGAACCCCAAAGGGGCTGACCCAAAACGGGGCGGGGAGTGGGGTGCAGCAGAGGGATCATGGCCTCCGGCCCCCGAGTCCTAGCGCGTGTCTCTCGGCCTTGACACTGTGCTCCCCGCCGTTGCGGCCACCGCCCGCAGGGGTGCGAGTCCCAGTCGCGAAGTTCTGTGGGTGGGGCGCGCCGGCTGCGCCCCGATCGCCGGCTCTGCGGAGCCTCGCTTTAAAATGGCGGCATTCCGTAGGCACCCCTGCTGCTAAGAGGCGCTCCCGGCACCCCGGCCACCTCGCGCCGCGCCGCTTTTTTGCTTCTACCGCTAACCGATGGCATGTGCCGCCGCCGCTGCCTCTGCCCCCGCCGCTGCCAGCACGACCCCTTAGCCCCTGGGTTTGCGCTAGAAGCTCAAGGTAAGGCTGGAGGGGACTGGGGCTGCCCTAGGACGCCCGGGGAAGCCAGCCGATGCCTTTGCAACTTTCTCTTTGGGGGTCGGCCCAGGGAAGGCCCAGAGAACCCCAGTTTCAACTTGGGCGTCATTGGAAGGCTTGGGTGGTCTCCTCGAGCGCGCGCTTTCTGGGTTTCTTCCCTTCCTTACTTTCTACTACTCCCAGCGCCCCCCAAACCGCTGTCGCCACCGCTGCCGCTGCCACTACTATTTCCTTTATCTTCTTAGTTCGAATGGAAAGGAACTGCATGGCAGATCCCACCAGCAAATGCTTTTTAACAGCGTTATTGCCCCCTGTGCCTGCGGGTAGCCTGGAGCGGTGACACGGCTTCCCTGCAGACCCGTGTCTTCTCCCGCCCCGACACTGACACGTTTGGGCAGCTTGCCTTTTATATATGTATATATACACCTCTGGCCAGCCCAAGGGAAGCGAGACAGATTCTAGGAGACGATGCAAAAGGTAACTTTCGTTTTGAGTTCTTTCCCCACCAGCAGGGTTGATGGAAAGGAAAAGGTATGCATGCACCCAAGAAGCTAAACAGAAAGTTGATGGTGGACCTGTGTCTAGTTTTAGCATCCCCGCGGTGTTCCTAAGGCTCTTCCCGAGCAGGCTGTTATTAAAACGGTATTTTTTTAGAGGGTTTTGCTCCTAGTTTTTTTCCTGTGTGGCAACTAGGCACGGAACTTCCCAACAACCACATTTTAGACATGCATGCACGGGAAAGCATTAATTAAAACTCTTGCAAGGTTTCATTCAGAAAGGATTGTCCCCTCTCTTTCTCCCTCCCTCCCTCCCTCTCGTTCTCTCTCTCTCTCTCTCTCTCTCTCTCTCTCTCTCTCTCTCTCTCTCTCTCTCTCTCTCTCACGTACGCACATGCACACAACTTTGCTCCTTGGTTTAATCAATAAGTCTGAGTGATTCTGGAGTGAATCATAATTAAAATAAGAACAACTGTTGAATTAGCTGCATACACGATAAACATTTATCCTTAATACAATCTGAAGCTATGTTTTTTGCTCCCCATCCCAAGGCATGCTGACAACATGGCTTCCCAGAAACCTAGGACTTTTTAAAATCATACTCATATTTTAGTTTTGCCATTGCACTAGGTTGGATGCCATTAGTGTATGGTTTTGGGGTCACACTGAAGCACTACTTGTGCTGTTTGGGGTGAAAATGCTTCCTGGACCATAGGATGCTGGAGGTTAAGCTTAGTCCCTAGAGCTATCTCCTGGCCCTAGTTGAAAAAAAAAAACTTTTAAAAACTTGGAGTCAGTGATAGCTGAAGAGACTGAGCGCCAAAACCAGGGTTTTGCATGCTGGAGGCACAGGTTTGATTACTCCTGAAACATCTCTGGAGCACCTAGTTGAGAGTACTCTCTGAGCTCTGCTGAGTGTGACAAAGAAAGATATTAGATAGTTTTGATAGTCATGTTGGTAGTTAAGAGTCCTGTCAACATTTCCCCCCATTTGGCATGCTTTGGTGTTTAATCAGACTTTCTCACAGCTCTGAAACCCACTGGGACTTCTCTCAGTGGCCAAGCTGCTGTTACTCTACCTCTGTCCACTTTTAACTTCTCCCAAATCAGAAAAGGTAACAACCTTCCTGAAGTAAGATTTAGCAAACATCTGGGAAGACAGAAGAGAGATTGTTTTATACCCCACCAACACAAACACACATACACACACACACAAAACAGAAAACATGTTGCACTTAGCTCTGCTCAGGTACTTGTTAGTGTGCCTAGAAAGAAGCTGAACTTACTCTAGACTGAAAGTTGCATTATTTTTTCAGACTATTGTGAAGAGAAGCATGCAGAGCTTTCATTGCTTCCCAGCTGAAAGGAGATTTCCTGCAGGTAGCGCAATAGAGACTTGTGAGGTCGCCAGAGAAAGGGGAGGGGACCAAAGCAATTTCTTCCATTTTGAGGAATTACATACTTAGATCTCAGTTCAGCAAAGTCTGCCTCCTGCTGTGCTACTACAGTGCTGCTGAATGAATTGGAAACAAATGCATTCTTTAATAAAAGAGAAATATTAAACGTTGAGGTCAGTTTGGACAAGCCCAAGTACTCAGACATCTGGAGGAAGTTTTACCCGGTAAGGATCTGCAGCTACATATTGTGATGATAGTGAGTTTTGTGCAAAAACTATGTAAAGGAGTTTGTTTTAAAAAATGTTTGAGAGGGAATTGAGAGTGTTAGGTTAGAGGTGGTGACTGCATGTTTTGATCCACTTTTAATAGCTACTTCGTGGCTCTAATTTCCTTTGCTGCTTTAAGTACTCAGAATGATTCCGGGGCCTCAACTGTCCACTATGGGTATTTCCCATCTGTTTTCAAGGGGAATAAGATGGTGATGAACTGCGATCCAAAATATTTTTTGTATTCCTTGGCAGGAAATCGGTGTTTAATAAATGCTGAATTATAAAGAAACGTGAATAGTACATAAATTTACAGAGCAGCAGGTTTGGAGAACTGCTTCTAATTAAACAGAAGACAAATTGTGGTTCTTGCAAGAACTGAAAATGTTAAAGTAGATTAGAATGGACATTCCCCTAATTGTCAGCTTTCTTTATGCTTCAAATGAGTTCTCTTGCTCTTCTTTGTCCTTCTAGGAACTTGTGTAAATTCATCCTTTTGGACAGTAGGTGTATTATTGTCTGTCCGGCTTGGGAGGGGGAGAAGGTTTTGTATTTGGAGCTGCCCTATGGAACTGCATGCGCTGAAATACTGACAGTTTCTGACTGCTGGGCAGATGCTGACAATAGAGTTTCAAGTACAATTTTGTTCTCAGTCCAGCTGTCTTTATGTGAAAGGGAAGGAAGGAGGGGGGTGAGCGGCCCTGAGTAATGAAGTTTTTTTTCATTCCTGAAAGTTTGCATGCAATCCTACTTCTACCACAAGAAATTTGGGAAGGTGGCTTTTTTCCCTATAATTGTTCCAAAAGAAATAATGTGGTCTGATAAGCTTCTACACCAGGTTTAGAGCATAGTAGAGCAGAATAAATTACAGTGCATGTTTGACAAGTAATTTGATCATGTAATTACCGTTTGATCATGATCACTGTCATGTTCAGACTATCAAGTGTCTTTAAAGAACACCTCTGTAACTTTTATTTTATCAAGGTTTCTCTTGACTAAGAGTTTTTCATCGTCTCACCTAGTAGGCTGAACACAGATGTTTTTACTCCAAGAGAAATGTATGCGGTATCAAGAAAATAGAAATCACTAACTTTCCTGCTTTGTGTGGGTGTGGTTTTGGAGTTCTGTCTCTCTAGGTATTATTATATGGCTCACACTTCAAAAACAGCCAGATACCCATGCCTCTGATATAATCAGGTGGGCGTTGACCCTCTTAAGAAAGTAAACTGTTTATAATTGTCAAGTAACCAAGCATGCACACAAATTATGATCCAAAAGAAAGCAGCTTGAAGTGTCTTAATATGGAGACCTTAAGGAAACCAGAAGATTCTGTGACACTGTGCTCTTTTTGAACGGTTCTATATTGTCACAAGACAGTCATATGACACTGGTAGAGAAGTAGCTCAGAGACTTAGAATAAACAAGCCATCAGTTATGTTAGGTATCAGCTATGCTATTAGGTATCAGCACATCTATGTGGGTTAGAAGGGATGACAAAAGTATTTTTCAGATCATTCTACTAATGAACCACTATGTATTAAGCAATAGCTTTTTTAAAGGATCAGTAGGGAGGACAGCAAGTCACAGCATCTGGGAAGAGTAACCTTATTTTTCTTGGAAAAATAAAGTTCCTCCAAATTGCCTTGGTTTATACATTCAAGCACACGCACATGTATGGCAGTATGCACTTGTCATATTAGAGCAATTTCTACAGTCATTTTCTCTCTGAAAGTACAAGAAAAGTATAGATACATACTTTTATATATTAGTATATATCTATACTTTTAGGTAAAAGTTAATATATACTTTTATATATAATTTAAGAAACATCTATACTTTAAGAAACATGTATATATATTTAAACACATTTACTTTTATACAAATTTTATCTTACATATACATTGTGAGACAGTATCTGTACTTTTTAAAAAAGCATATACTATTAAAAAGCATGTGTGTTTAATATGCTTAATGCACATGTATATGTGATATACACTATATGTGTATATATACATATATTGAGAGAGTGCCACACAGGATTGAACTCAGGACCATATACATGCAAGGCAAGTACTCTGCCATTGAGCTACATTTCTAGCTGAAAAAGACCTGAAAAGAGAGTTTCTTCAATTCTCTTTTTTTTGTGTGTGTGAAGATAGTTTTCATTGAACTAAATTTACTTAGACGTGAGAGGAGAGAGCATGTTGAGAATTTTTTATCAGAGTGGGAGAAAAAAAAAACCAAGCAACTAAAGCTACATATTTAAGGGAGAATATGTCTTTTTGAGAGCAAGGCATCCCTTCAATTCTTAGAATGAAAGAAAACAAGACTGTCAGTGAACTATAATGTTTGACATAAGTGATGTCTCTCTGGAACTCAGTGTAAGAGCTGATGCTTTGAATGAAAAACTCCAAGCAGTTAACTTTCAGATAAAAAAAGGATGCATTGCTTAGAATATGAACAAACGAGAATAAAAAGAAGCATGACTTAGGTGATAGAGTGTGCATAATATCTAAGTATATGTAAAGACATATACATATCTATCCTCTGTGTGCATACTTTTCAAGAAAATCATGGATATTAATCCTGAAACTCCGCAAAACAGCAATGAGAGAAGAGTGTGTTAAGAGTTGGGCTGAGGGTGTAAGGAGGCTTGTTAAAATATTATAACCGCTCTCAAATCTTTCCATCAGCGTTACATTGGCTTGTAAGTTAAAAGAGTGATTAGTTTCTGGCATTAAGCAGGGCCTTGCTTTATGCCAGCACAGTGAGCAATTCAAAGTGCCCAGAAAGTCAGGCAGTTAAGTCAGGCTGGGCTGGAAGTTAGGGAATTGGCACTAGACACTCAAGGCGAGCTGCTTTAGCCTGGTAGGCTACAGGAACCAACTGGAGAAAAAGCGACAGGATATGATTTTCCATTTAGGGTCTCTCAGATTTACATCAAATGGTCCTTCAGGTGATTCTTTGAATCCTGAGCTTATTAGTATTGCCTGTGACGGGTATCAATATTTGAAATTTCTTTAGATTTATTTAGGTGTCCTGAATATAAGAGTAACTTGTTAGTAGGCACGTTAACTTGGTCTCCTGACCTCATCTGCTCAAGTACTTGGCACATAGTAGAGAATCAGTAAACATTTGTTCATTTAAGGGGATTAATCTTTTTAACTTGTTCTTGTACTTCAGGAACTTCTGCTCTGTGGCTTGAGGTAGCATGGCCTCTCTAGTTTCTAGACAGCAAAAAAAAAAAAAGTCCACAACAAGCTAATCACTAGGTTAAACTTTTTGCTAATGCCCAGTGGCAACTCCTGCATGACAGTGATTTGGAACCATAGGACTGAAACCCTAACCTGGAGCCACCTGTTTCCCACAGGTCTTCTATGGAAGATGAAAATCCATCTACCGGGGCCGGGAAGGTGGCGCTAGAGGTAAGGTGTCTGCCTTACAAGCGCTAGCCAAGGAACGGACCGCGGTTCGACCCCCGGCGTCCCATATGGTCCCCCCAAGCCAGGGGCGATTTCTGAGCACATAGCCAGGAGTAACCCCTGAGCGTCAAACGGGTGTGGCCCAAAAACCAAAAAAAAAAAAAAAAAGAAAATCCATCTACCATGAGGTATCATGTAGAAACAGTTCTTTTTTTTCTCTTTTTTTTTAGAAACAGTTCTTTGAACTGTTGCACCAGATGAAAATGGAACAAAATAGAAATACATTGACTTGAATACTCTATGTCCTGTCTAGTTTAGAAAGTGATTCTACAAAAAATCAGATTTTCAACCCAGCACTGATGATTGTCCATTTAGAGGTTGAATTTATATAGGTTTTTATTTCCCAAGATACAGGTATGAATAGTGTCTCTCTTCACGTATCCAGAAAGCGCAGCCTAGCAGTGGAAGAGACAAGAGCTGCCATTTTAGATCCACCACAATTATCTTTTGTGCAGAGAAGACCATCTGTCTTTTGGTATAGCTTTTACACTTTCCCTGTATGTGACAGTATGAAGAAACCAAACAAATGGTGGGTGTTTTTGTTTTTGTTTTGGGAGGTCTTGTTGCACTAGGAGAGAATGAAAGAACAAGCTAGCTTGCATTTCACCTTTTGTTTTATAGTCTTCTGCCAGGGAAAAAAAGAACAAAACCAATAGTCCCATGTATAATATGTACACTATTAGCTGGGTCATATATCTCATAGCGTGTTGTCTCAGTTATTTTCTTTATGGATAAAAGTGATATTTTCCTTAGTATTATAGGGGAGCTCTTTTAATAAGGTTAGGATTCCTGTATAATTGGTGTTTTTTTCTGAGTTCTATTTAAAATACAGAGACACACAGAATGAGACCCAGGATGACTGGAGGGGGGGATCAGATTTCCACGTGCCCAAGTGAGGTTTACATTTGTCTTCAGAAAAGTGGATGTTGAATCAAAGGTCTAATTGTGGTTGTTTCTTGACTAAAGTGTCCATGGATGTTTCTCCAAAGCCTTGATGGCAGGGATCAATGAAGACCTCACAGAGAAGGGTATTTCTTTGCAAAAGTGAGCTCCAGAAAAAAATTCCACTTCCAATTGGTTGATGTCAGCATTTTTTCCTAAGTAATTGGATAGCATGAAACCAAACTTGATTGGTTCATTCAGAAATATGAAGTGAAAACCAGAATATGCTATAGGGGTCACATTTTATGTCTCAGGGCTTCAAAATACAGAAAAAATTAAGGGAAGTTGGAAGGGGGTGTGTGTAATCTGATCTGTTTAGTGAATGCCTATAGCTCAGCTACACACAGAGGCTGTGTCAATAAGACCACTGCTGCTTTATGAAGCCAAGGACTTGGTTGAACTTAGATTGACGGGCTCTCCCTAACCGCAGGACATTTTTTTTTTTGAGAAAAAAAATTGGTTCTGGGAAGAACTTTTTGAGTGACCAGCTAGCTGCTCAGTTACCATTTCTTAATCCCTGTTCGTCTTGAAATATGGTTTTTCTGGGAGTCTCATTTAGGTATATAAAGGAGGAGTCTGAATATAACAGTAATGTAAAAGGAGTGCTTTGCACAAACTGGAAAAAAATATGGCACGGAGCTTGGCATTTTACAGGGATGGAAAAAGCCTAGAATGCTTCCATGTGTTGTGAGGAGATTGACAATTAGTATTGGTGATAAAGAGCTACAGAACCAATAATAATTATGATCATAAAAGGATCTAACACTCTTCCAGGCCTCTCTTCCGTACATACTGTGGAGTTGGGACAGTTTTTATAGTAGAGTATGAAGAGAGTCAAAGAGGGGAATAAGAAGAGTAATGGGAGAGAGAAGTCAACTTGAAGAAGCAAGCTTCTCTTTGGGGGCTCTTTATTGTAGTATGCATTTCCCTCTGTTATAAAGCAGGTGCATGGAACTTTTGAAAAACCATTATTAATAGTCTTGCAAACCACAGAATCTCAGCCAATAAAAAATTAAAAAAGAAAATTGTGGTTCTGAACAGTGAGCTGAAATTAATGGGAAACAGACTCTACTGCCTGATTCTAGATGCTTGCACTTGTACTAATAGTCTCAATTAGTCATGTAGTCATGCAAAAAGCAGAAGTGAATGGTGGTGTGTGACCTGTGCCAAGGAAATCTTGTGGGTCGAAAGTTAATACTTTCACTTTCAAGCCTAGATCACATACTACCCCATTCTAGTTGTCTTCCATCTATTTCCAAAGACCTTTCTCTGCTACTTGTAGTCATCTACAAATGAACATATCTCGAACTGAGGTATTCAGAAATAGTGGCAAACAGTGAAAGGAAATTCTGGTTTCACTGGCCACTATCATAGTGAGGCCAGTGATGGTTGATTAGTTTTTGACTTCCTGTTTGGGGACTATTTGGGTCAAAAGTAGCCATGTTGTCCTTATTTTATTTGCATAGGTCTTTTTTTTGCCTTTATTTGTACTGCCACCATAAATCTGTCACTGGGTCTCATGGTTTGTATATTTTATGAACTGGGTCATGTGGTTTGAATTTCATTTGGAAGGCAGTGCCTTTACAATAAAGGACACCCCCATGTACGGCGCACATGCACACACTCACACACGTGTAGCTTTAGAGTCTGGGATTGCACTGGCCTTCAAAATTTTATGGCTCTATTTACACAATAGTGATTGCCTAGGAGGGCATTTCCTGATAGGTAATGACTGGTTGGAAAAGCCAACAGTCTAAATACAGGGAAAAAGAGTGAACCATTCATTAAATACCACGAAGGGACTAGGGCACTTTTCATCATGAAGTAGTGAGAAGAAAGTGAAACCACATTCTTCCTTGTGCAGAGTCCAAAGTAGCCTGGGCAGAGGGAGATAGGGAAAGGGATGTGGTGCCTCATGGTATGGAGAAGGGAGTTGCTTTTCCGGCTAGGGTCCAGGGAGCTTTCCCATAGGCTGCCAAGTCAGAACTTGGGTGGGGAGGTCATTTCCTTTAGGTTGATGACTCAGTGGCAAGGGTGCAAAAAAAAAAAAAGAGGAGGCCTGCAAACTTTTGAAGTGTCGGTTGCCTGAAATGAACAACTTTAGAGATAATTACAATTACCTAAAAATCCTTTAAGACTGGTGCCAGAATGATAGCACAGTGGTTAAGTTAGGATACTTGCTTTGCATAAGGCTGACCTGGGTTCATTCCTGGCACACTAAATGTTTCCCTGGACCTGCCAACAGTGACACCTAAACATCTAATCCTGTAAGTAAGCCTTGAGCACAGCTGGTGGTAGCCCCCAAACAAAACACTAAAAATAAATACCTTTAAGATATTATGATGAAATTTCTTGATTCATTGATAAAAATGGGCAAGAACATGCCAACAGAGAACATTACATTTTTTTTTGGTTTAGCAGGCTACGAACATTTCATTTTTCTTTCCTAAAATCATGAAGGTAAATATTATACATGAAGAATGTTTTGCTTTTTGTGACTGTATCTTTGATGGCTGTAATACTAACCCTATACCCAAGACATATCCAGGAAACAGTTTTGTCCCTAATATAATTCTTGCCTGCCCTAAAGCAGTTGAGGTGTGAAGAGTTTGGCATTGATTTAGAGCAAAAACAGAGTAGGGCTGAGATTAAGTTCAGATCCAGGAATTCCTGACTTCCTGTCCTGTCCTTCACTCTCTTAGCTTCCTAAGCCTTCAATTTGCCAAATGTTAAATGTTTATAAAAGATAAACATCTGTTCTAAGTTCTTTGGTAGATATCTCTACACTAAGGGAGGTTTGTGACATCCGCCCTCCAGAACTTGGCTGGGTCTTTTACCTTGAAGTTTTAATTTCTTTCATACCTTCCGAATTTGATGGGACATGTCATGGGGAGGATGTCTGCTGGACCTCTAAAATATGGGTGATCATTATAGGCCAGACACCTGGGTTTCTTCATGGGACTGAGTAATCTGTCACTTGCAAAATAAACCAAATATTGAGTTTCATTTTTTTGGATCTGGAAAATGTCTTTATATTCTTTTTAAATATTCAGTGTTCCAAGGATTGCTAGTAATTACCAGTCCTGAAAATAAAAGTTTCCTGAAGTTGAAAACTACACAAAAGAACTGTATTTCCAACACTATTAGGATACCTCCTGCATACTTTCCAACAAAATGTGACTAGATGAAATAAAAATATTTTAAAGACATGATTGTATTTTTGAACATTCTTGAGTGGAAATACTAAGTCCATTGCAATTCTGCTAGTTCAGGTTAAAGATATAATTCTGAATTACCAAATATTGGGATGAAGAACAAGCAAGGCATTTTAAGTAAATGTTCTTATTGGCCTGAATATTAATACTCATTTATAGTTAGCAACACAGCTGCAGTGTATAATGTTAAAAAAAATCCTCTGAAAGTATCTAAGGTTAAATACCCTTTCCATCTTCTTGACATTATTATTTTGTTAGCAAACCCTTTCTTTATAGGTTATCCAAAATTATATTTCAAGTTGGCTCAGGTTCAATTACCAGTCTGTACTAGTGACATCAAAATGAATGAAGATTTACACTCCGTATGGTATGTGGAGCCAACAGCGTTACCTTGTGGGATTAGAAAAGCCTATTTGTTCCCTCATTGTAGTTTTCAAGTGGGGAGCAGCAACTCATTAGTGCAGAATGAGACCCATTTTGTAGCTTATGACTAGCATGTCTTAGAAACCTAACTGAATCAAATTAAGAAATTAGGCTCTATCATGTGACTGGAGTAGGTGACATATTTCAGACCCACATGCACATGTCTTTAACATCAAATGTGTTTGCTTCTCTTTGTAGCTGTCAAAAAGGTTTAAAAGTCAGTGTCTTGATAGATGTTTGGCGGAGAGGGGCACATGTTAAGTGGTACTTGGGAGACCATGTGGTGCTAGGGATGGAACTCTGGGCCTCTGCATTGCAGATCATGAGCTCCAATCCTTTGAGTTGTGTCACTGGTCCTTCTCTCTTTTTTTGCAGGGTGAAGGGAGAGATGGCCAAGAGGTGCTGGAAGCTTGGGTTGCTGGCATGCAATATAATGTTAAATACTTGACATGACTGTTTTTCAAATGGACAAGTGATAGCTGCTAAATTTATGCTCAGAAAATGTAATGTCTAAGAGATTTTGCAGTCTTGAGGGGACCCACTTGTGTTTTATATTGTTGCCAAGTGACAGATACTAGAATATGATTCACAGTTAATAATGTTAGCAGCTGGAGTCTGAAAGGGAGTTCTTGGGAAAAAAAAACAAACAAAACATCCAGGATCTAGGACTTCCTGTGAGGGACTTTTAGCGGTTAAAGAATTAGGAAAAAAGTGTTAAATGAAAAGTCGACCTTGTTTTATTTAGGAGGAGTTAAATATTTAAGTTTAAGAAGCTCCAAAAATAGTTTTGGTTCTTAGAAGTCTAAATGGTGATATAAAGAAAGATCCTTTTACTTCTTTGTTTTTTTGTTTTTGTTTTTAGTTTTTGAGGGGATTTTGGATCTGTAGAGAGTTGGGGAAGAGGCCCTTCCAAATGATGCTGGAGACCTAGAAGCCTCTCCAAGCAATACTGAGCCAGCTCTGCAGGTCTGCACAGATCAGTGCTTGGGCCAGGCTGTTTCTGGAGGTCAGCCGGATCATACTTCGAAGGATTCATGGAGTACAATGATTTGAATCTGGCAGTGCAAGTCATGTGCTCCACCCTTCTGAGGTATCTTCCAAGCCCAGAAAATGGATTTTCAATAAATATAATCCTGCAAATTTACCATATATTGAAAGGAAACTTAGAGTGGCTAATTTTTTTTACAACGAAAAGCAGCAACAGCAAAATAAATTGTGTGGGCTGTACAGATAGTGCAGGGGTCCTAGGGTTTTGACTTGCGTGCAGTTTAGTACTTTGCACCACAAAGGGTTCTCTGAGCATTGCCAGGAGTGATCCTTGAGCTCAGATGCAGGAGTCAGTCATAAGCACCACTGTGGCCCAGAACCTCATTTTCCAAGTTCTAAATGTGGTTAGAAAGGAATCATGAAAAAAACAACAACAAAAAAGAGAAAGTATCATGTATGTGTTTTGTGAGGAGAGAATAACTTTACCTATAGCATCTATTTCCCTTGAACCACGCTCACAAAATAGCATCCAGCAGGTGAAATAGGTTGTAGATGGTTTCAGTGTGAGTTATTCAGGATTTTTCAGCTGCAAGAAGTTTGTGGTTGTTGGTGTTGAGGCAGACAAAATTATCACTGCTTTGGGACATCTGTTTAGGCATTTGGGTTGTTGGTATGGGATGCTCAGCAAATGAATCAGAGGAAAATAAGCATGTGAAAAAGTGTGTTACAAGCAGGTAAATCTTTGACTCCTTTAATATAGCTTTCGAGTCTTTCCTCTGTGAAATATTATGTTCCTTGTATAACATCTTTTCCAGATTACTTTAAAAACTTTAAGGTGTATACCTTAAAGCAAGACCTTTGACATTTCAGTTTAGTTTAAATCTTGTGAAGGTAAATAATCTTCTGTCTAGAATGATGTGGCAATGGAAGAAAGAGCTGCAAGATTTGCTAGCTTGTTGCTGGAATAATCCTTTGTACCATTTTTCATGAAACTTCATTAGCCGAATGAAGATGTTGTTATTGCAGTTGGCTGTTATTCCTAACCTCTAAGAGAAGAAATGCTGCATGCACCCCCGTTTGGTCCCAAGAATTGCTGTCAATAGCCCTTTCAGTAAGCCAGTAGCTATTGGACACAGGAAAACAAAAGCCCAATCCTTGCAGCCTCAAGAGCAGAGCTCTGGCCCACATTTTCCCCGCATGTTGGGTACTGATTCAAACCAAACAAAACCTTCTTGAAATAAGAGGGTCTTTTTTTTGGTGGAGGCCTCCAAAGCAGTTCTCAGGGGTGGGGGTGTTAGGGTCCACTCTCTGTGGGTTCAATGCAAGGGTCTTGCAAGTGCCAGGGACTGAACTGGGGTGGGTACAGGTACATCCTGTGCTATCAACCCACTCCACTCCAGCCCAGCTGGCTTTTTTTTTAAGTGCAAATAAGTAGAGTTTCCTTGGATCCCCTTAAAGGGAATGTAGTCAAGTTCATGGCCAAACTTCTGAGATGGAATGTTTTTTGCATTGTGACAGACTCAAGAAAAAGAAAATTAGAAATGAAAGCAACACTTACTTCTGTGTCATTAGGGAGGGGTCCCTTTTGGATTTGTGTGGTGGGGGTAGTGGTACAAGAATTTAACCATTTAACATTATATGCCAGAGATCTGTGACTTCCTGTAACACTTCCTTATGCAAAATAAGGTGACATCTCTCCAAGAGATGGGTGCTAGCATTTGGCAATAACCTTTACTGCCAGGGAATTGTATCGAATTTTTTTCAATTAGACATCATATATGTAGGCAGGAGTTTATGAATAGGAATAAAATTTGAACCCCTATTTTTACGCCCAATAAAAACATCCTATAATAAGTGTTTATTTAGTGTCTACTGACATTTATTGAACAATTACTCTAAGTCCAGATGCTCTTTTAGGTGTTTTCACTTTGTGACAAATTTTCTTGTAGCTAAGAAATACCTTTAGAATTTTTTAGCCAAGCAACTGCTCTCTTTGACGTCTAACAGATATCAAGCTAAAAAGGGTAAACCTTCATTGCTTTTGTTTGTTTGGGGGCAACATTCAGTTGTGCTCAGGGCTTACTTCTGGCTCTGCACTCAGGGATCGCTTTTGGCAAAGTTTGCTGGCCCATATGGGATGCCAGGAATCAAACCCCAGGTCAGTAAGTCCAACATCCTACCCACTGTAGTATCAATCATTCTGACCCTGTACTTTTCACTTTGCTCTTGTTTTAATAACACACTTCATACAAACAATACTTTCTCATTTATCTCATCACATTTTCTTCATCATTTGAGTGATCCTTTCATAATCCATGGCTTACTTCTTGTCATCAAAGAAGACATTTATTTTCTTATAAGTCAAACATCTGCTAATCTCTTACTTATCTGATAGAACGAGTGTTGCTAGCTGATGGATATTGCTGTAGTTGGCGAGGAAATACCAGAGGATGAAGCGTGAATGAAAAGTCAGGAGTCAGGAATGTGAAAGGATATTCAGTGAAAGTGCTGCTGAAATAACCAGCTAGAATGGTCTAGAACAAAAATGAATTAAATTTATCCACAAAGCAGAGAAAATAGCCTCATTTCTAGTAGTGACAGAGACAGCGCAAAGAGAGAACTAGAGAAGTATTTTCATGGAATAGAAAGCAAAGAGGGAAAGTTTCTTAAACAGAGCTCAGTCATCTATAAATTCCACATAAATTCTATAAGTGGAGGCCATCAGTTTAGATATTTAAGTAGTTGGTGCTGACTTTTTTTGGGGGGGGGGTTTTGGGCCACACCCTGTGACGCTCAGGGGTTACTCCTGGCTATGCGCTCAGAAGTTGCTCCTGGCTTCTTGGGGGACCATATGGGACGCCGGGGGATCGAACCTCGGTCCGTCCTAGGCTAGCGCAGGCAAGGCAGGCACCTTACCTCCAGCGCCACCGCCTGGCCCCGGTGCTGACTTTTATTACATTAGGGCGTGCGACCACATTCAGCAGTGCTTAGGATCCAGTCCTGGCCCTGCTCTTAGGGTGAACCATATGGGGTTCCTGGGATTGAACCCAGCTTGACTATGTACAAGGCCAGTGCACTTCAGGCTGTACTTAAGCCCCAGTGTTTGATTTTTAGAGACCAGAATCTATTAAAAGAGCAGGGAGGAATAAATAAAAAGTTGGGAAATGAAAGTGACAATGAATACATTTTTTAAGCTATGTTATGATTAAGGAATGTTAATGTTGGAACCCGACCAGGAAATAGAATGAATGAAAGGAAGAGTTTTGCTGCTGTTTTAAGGTAGAAAAGACTTAAATGTGTTCAAAAACCTATAAAGATTAAGTGGCCAAATAAAATCGGATTTTTTTTACTACTAAGTGTAGAATATAAGAAGTATCAGGAAAATCTCCAAACATGCATTGAAAGCTCATCCATCCTATCACCTAGCGTCTTTTAATATCTTAATATGCATACTAATGTTTGTGGACTGTGAATAAGTAAACCATGAAAACTGGTATTTCTCTCAATATTTTTCATAAATTATAGGATTGGGTTGTCATAAAAGAAGTGAGAAAGGTTTGCACCCAAAATTCTGGGCCATTCCACCAACAAAGTAGACACGGACATTTTTAAGTGGATTTTGAGGCAAAACATTGCTACTGTATTAGTGAGGATATGACTGACAACTTTATATGTCAAGCACAGTAAAAATGAAAGAAAGAAGGCAGGACAGTGTAAATTATTAAAACAGTGATTTAAATGCAACTGCCAGGTATACTATTTTTTCTTTCTGATTAGGCTATAGACTACAATTCATCGTCCATCTTTCATAAAGTCAGACATTTTAATGTGGGCTGATGCCTTTCCTGTGTTCTCTTCAGCAACTATAGTATTTCATGGATAAATAAACTTTGGATCCTGCTGCATTTCTATTATTGTAATCACCCTCCCTGTTCTCTCTTATACAACACAGCTCATTTTGACTTAAAAATTAATGAGCTAGTAGCATCAGATATTTCTACAATGAGCCTTTTTATTTAATATCTAGGTTGATAACAATTATAGCCAAAGAGCGCCGGGTACTGCATTGAGGCTATGAAAACCCCCTTATTACTCTAAAGAAGAAAATGACACACAATTTGTTACATATTGAAAAGCTTAAATCTTTAAATATATTATAAAGGTATTATCTAAACCAGCATTTCCAAAAATTGATGTCCCAGGGCAAAAAATAAGATTGAGTTCCTGTGAGCTTATGATTGACACAAATTTCCTGTTCTGAGCTCATGCTCATTTCCTGCCAAAAATTAGGCTGATGGAGGTATACATGTGTATGTCCAGTGTTTTCTTTTCCTCCTCCTTTCCTTGTTTTTGGGATGATCAGGCACTAAATACTTCATGATGCACCCACACTTGGCTGTGGTGTCATGTGCTGTGGGGCACCTTCATGATGTGCGGTAGATGCTGGCAGCATGTAAGACAAGCTACTGTACTGAGTCATATGACTCAGGGTTTTAAGAATAATTTTCCAAGATTCAGCTTTTGCTTCTTCCATGCTGCATTTCTTCTTTTTTATGATTTTTATTGAGAACATTTCTATGCCAACAGTGCCATTGGTAAAAATGTAAGAAAACTTTGTAAGGAATCAAAATAAATTTAATGATGTCTTGTGACCAAGAGATCACACTACCTAAAATAAACAGTTTATAGGAAAAGAAGGTTCCTTCCAGAAAAAGAAGTTTGTTAAATGTAATTCTGAAGTGCCTACGAGGATTTGCTTTTCATTTTTCATGATATCTAGTTTACACTTCTTTATCATTTCAGACTAGAGAAAATAGTTATAATATCCCCTATTGAGAAGAAAACCAAATGGTTTCACATTTACGTTATTTCCCCCATCCCCTCACATTTACATTATTAAGCAAAGCCTTTGTTATGTTCAAAATGAAAATATTCGGCAGACAAATTTGAATGGGCTTATTAAAATCTGTGATCAACAATCTTCAACTCAGCTTGGAGGAAGGTAAGTAAGTTCATACAGTTGTTTAAATTAAGACTGTTGCTTAATTAATGTGGGAGCCAAAACAACTTTGTAATCAAGTTGTGATCTCAGTTTATCTCTCTTTTATTTATTTATTTTTTTTTTTGGTTTTTGGGCCACACCCAGCGGTGCTCAGGGGTTACTCCTGGCTGTCTGCTCAGAAATAGCTCCTGGCAGGCACGGGGGACCATATGGGACACCGGGATTCGAACCAACCACCTTTGGTCCTGGATCGGCTGCTTGCAAGGCAAACGCCGCTGTGCTATCTCTCCGGGCCCTCAGTTTATCACTTAACTAATTAATTTAATCTGATATTTCTTCAAAATGATAATTTCGTGTTGCCTATGACTAGAGATGATAGACATCTCTCAGCTCCTTTTCCATTATTTGCCCTTTGACAGTAGTAGTAGTAGTAGTAGTATAATTTGGGAGAGGTCACATTGGCAGTACTGAGGACTTACTCCTGGCTCTATGCTAAGAGATCATTCCTGATGGTCTGGGGAAAACATACAGGGTGCTGAGGATTGAACTCAGGTTGGCTATATGCATCCAACCTGCTGTTATCTCTCTGGTCACATTGATGTCCTACTGAATTTAATAAAGAAACTGAATTTACAAATAGATCTTTTTACATTTGACTTATCTCAACAATAACAGTATATATTTTGCATTTAGGGGACATATGCTGAGGTGTTCAGATCTGACTCTTGGCTCACTCAGGGACCACTCCTGGGGGTGCATGTGGGATCATGTGCAGTGCTGAAATCAAACCAGGGTTGGCTGTGAGCAAGGCAAGCACCTAACACTTGGACTATTTCTCTGGCTCTTAACATTCTTAAATCCTTTTGTTAGGTGAAACTGTACTTTGTAGAACTGAGGCTCACACATCGATATTAAAACGGTTAATAATGACTAAAGTTTTCCTTATGAAATTATAAAAATTTATGAAAATAAAAGTCTCTTCTCCAAAAGCTGTTACTGCATTATGTTGTGTGTCTGTGTATGATTAATATTGTAATAAATACCAAAGAAATGACGACTTGCCGGTTGAACTTAAAGTGGAAAAATTCCAACAAAGAAGACAAAAGTGAGGGATGAGAAACGATTTCCAAGCAAGCTTTCTAAAAATGGCTTTCAGTAAAAAGCATTTGCCTCCACTTATGCCCACCTGCATTAAGTTCAGAGGCACATTTATTGTAAGATGCCAAGTATCTTGTTTTTCTATAAACTACCAAAGTCTACTTTTGTTAAAACTTCAATTGTTGGGGCTGGCGAGGGGTGCTAGAGGTAAGGTGTCTGCCTTGCAAGCGCTAGCCAAGGAAGGACCACGGTTCAATCCCCTGGTGTCCTATCTGGTCCCCCCATGCCAGGGGCAATTTCTGAGTGCTTAGCCAGGAGTAACCCCTGAGCATCAAATGGGTGTGGCCTGAAAAACAACAAACAAAAAAACTTGAATTGTTGAGGTTTTTGATTCTTCAGTTTCAATCCTTGCTCCATTTCTCTTGCTTTTGCTTATCAAAATTCCCTCTTGGTCCTTTAGTTCCTGCTCCTGATATTGCATTTATGCCCCTCAAGTACCTGTGATGGGACCCAAAGGTCAGTAGTCTCTTCTTGGCAGAAACTTGATTCTTTCAGTATCCAAATGGAAAACTGTTTACTTACATGTGCAGAACAATTGGCAAAAAAAAGGGAGAGGGGGGATTGTTTATCTGATTCAGGATAACACAAACTAATATGGAAATGACAATCTTCAAAATTACATAGTGAAACAGCAGGTGTGCATGACATTTGCAATTGACTTTTTTACAGTATGTCAACCTTGTCTTTATTCAAATCACTCATTTCCTAGAAAATCATTATGCTCTTAACCTTGGGAAAATGCTTCAGCAATAAACAGTATTAGATAAGTAGGGCTTTGCTTGAAAAACATATATTTACCAATTGTGTTTATGTTTTTATAGAGGGGCATCTTAAGTGTTAAGTGTCCACCAATACATGCATATACATAAACATTGTTACCTGATATTTAAACCAATGCTCTATAGTAAATTACATTTGTATAACAGATATGCCTAGTAGCGAAGCTTTTTCAATTTTATCTTTTTATGCAATGGCCAGATTTAATTTAAATGCAGTATGAATTGATCACCAGGTTTTAGTGTCAGAGAGGACCTAAATATATCATTTACTTTTTCATCCACTAGAGAATGGGAAAAAAATGAAAGCAATTGTTTAAAAAAATAAAATTCAGAAGTTGAAGAAAGAAGTGATGCCATTTTGTATTCTTTTCTAATCTTTACACATTACTTCAAGTGAAGTTGGTGTTATCTATCTTCTCTTTACAGATGGGGAACTTGAGACTCAATGAGTATTGTCTACAAAGATAGCCTTTTCTCCAACAGGAGAACCCAAGCTTTAACTTTGAACTCTTCATCCTCATAGTTATATTATGGCATTTAAAAAATGTGATATTGGGAACTAAAGTTTGTCTCTTTCACTATGTATTCATGACTAAGGACAGCACTGGATGAAGAGAGGACGCTCATATAAACATCTGGAATGACCAGATGTTGTACTTTATCAAGTAACTCGGATTCCAGCCTTGTCAACGGTAGAAATGAAGGAGAGGAGGCAGCATTCGATTAACAGTACACTTGTGCCTCCTAAGCCTAATTTGCCACAATATTTATTATCACTAAGGGCCACAAGACTTTTTGGGGGGTTAAGGAGGGGGGAAATTTTAAGTTCAGGGCAAGTTATCCTTTTAAAGTGGCAGACCCACTATTTTAGAGTCAACTTTAGTTTCAGATTTTTAATTTTGTTTTTGTGTCACATCGGGCAGTGCTCAGAGCTTTTAATTAAGGCTCTGTGCTCAAGAGATCAATCCTGGCAGGCTCAGGCAACTGTTTTGGGGTTCTGGGATTGAATCCGGGTCACACACATGCATGCAAAGTAAACCACTGTACATATCAAACTGCCATCTTGGTTGTGGCCTTTAATTTTATAGTCTCCCCAAACGCAAGAGGGCGGGCTTTGCTCCTTTGCTCCTGGGCTCACTTCCACCCGCCCACTTCCTCCGGCCCCAACGTTCCGCTCCCAAAGCCCCGCCCACTTATTAGCCATTTTCTAAGTCAGGCCACCATTAGTTCTACCCACACTCCAACTGAAGTTGACAACTGGGGATGGACAGATCCTCTGAGGGCTAAAATTCCATCAGGTTGGAATCCATCCACTCTAGCCTTGACTGAAAGTCGGAAATGGTGGTCATAGGGCTACAGACATTTTTTAGGGTTACCCAATAAATATCTAGACTCACTGCATAGTAGGGTTCTCCCATTTCGGTGTTACTCTGGCTGCAGACGATGTTACTCTGGCTGCAGATGATGTTGCTTTGACTGCCAGGCTTTCAGTTACTCTGGCTTTCAGTTTCCCCTCTAGGACTCGATATGAGGAGGGGCTGAGAAGATGATAATTGTCCCAGCCTGGGGAACCTGAGACACAGTACTAGGGTAGCAGCCAGTCTGAGGGTGGGCTCAGCCAGGTTACCAGGGGTAACTAAGGCGCATCATTTACATGTCACAGATGTCTGCCAGACCCTCCCTTTTCTCGGGTGTGACGTAGACCTAGAGAAGTGATGGCGGACTGTGGGTTTCTGGACACACCCACTCACGCCTTTACATTGGACCTTCAGAGTAAGAAGTGGGTGGTTAGCACTCGAGGCTTTGGAATGTTGGGAAATGATGCCAAAGCTGAGGCGGGCAGCTGCCTGACTCTATTCCCAGGACTCTTATTTGGGAGGGGCACTCCTGTTTGATGCTCAGGGTTTACTCCTGACCCTGCACTCAGGAATCTTGCCATTGCTCAGGGAACCATAAGATTAGAACCCAGGGGCCGGGCGGTGGCACTGGAGGTAAGGTGCCTGCCTTACCTGCGCTAGCCTAGGAGACGGACCGCGGTTCGATCCCCCGGCGTCCCATATGGTCCCCCACGCCAGGAGCGACTTCTGAGCGCATAGCCAGGAGTAACCCCTGAGCGTTACCGGGTGTGGCCCAAAAACCAAAAAAAAAAAAAAAAAAAGATTAGAACCCAGATCAACTGCGTAGGTAGCTCAACCTCACGAAGAAAGTGGCCTATGTGAGCACTCATTCTTACAAGTGCTGGGGCACCCTGCTTGAAATGTAAATGCTATGCTAGAATCTAGAGTCTAGATTTTGGGGAGAGGCCACTTTATTCCCATCTCCTGGAATTCTTCCAACTTCTCTCCTAGTCCCTGGGAGAAGACAGAAGATGAACAGAGGCCTCTTAAAGGCTGGGGTGAAAGTCATTTTCTTCCAGCTGTATAATGAACCCTGTGTGGCCCCACCCCTTTCTCGGGTTCCCCAGTAGAGACTTCAAGCTGAAGAGCCCCTGCTGGACTGCAGCTGCGGACTGCCAGCTGGCCAAGAAGTTGGCCGCCTTCAACCATCTGAAGTAGGTAGCTCCTTTGTATGGAAGCCCATAGAAAACAAAGTCTACCCTCCAGGTTTGGCGTGGAGAAGATTGTAAAGGAACAAACAATATTTTAAAGGAATTATCTGCAGGTTTGTGGGGAGTGGTTATAGCCCTATAGCCAAACTGCAACACTGAAAACATAAGATCTAAAACTACATCCCGCTAACTTGAAAATGTGTCAGGGCTGTAGGCTTTGGGGGAGAATGGCAGGGAACTTGGAATTGGCAGAGGGGAATTGACACGGGGTGGCATCAGTTATAGAAAATTTGGTCTAAAACTTAACTGTTGTAACTTTGCATATCAAGGTTCTTTAATTAAATGAAAAATTACTAAA
This sequence comes from Suncus etruscus, assembly GCF_024139225.1. Classification (NCBI taxonomy): domain Eukaryota; kingdom Metazoa; phylum Chordata; class Mammalia; order Eulipotyphla; family Soricidae; genus Suncus; species Suncus etruscus. The sequence continues at coordinate 101,174,617 of NC_064868.1, forward strand.
AAAAAAAAACCAAGGGACCAGATAACACTGTCAGTAGGGCCCTTACCTTCCATGTGCTTGAGCCCTGCCTGTAGGGGATTCCTAAGACCAAAGTCAGGAGTAAGCCCTAAGTACTGCTGATGTGGCCCACTAAACAAAAATCTGGAATAGAAGTTGCTCAATATTGACGACCAGAAGTTACCCTTGGACTGGAGCTTTTTAGGGTTCTGTTCGTGGGCAGATACCTTCCAGGCTTCAGGGTTCCTGTGTGTATATAGGAGTACTGCCTGGATCTGACCAGTGATCAAGGCTTGCTTCAGTGTGTGTGAAGGTGTGGTCTGTGTGACCAAAGGTATTTTGGCCAAGTAGATAGAGAGGATGGTTGTCTGGTACTAGGACGGTGACCCTTACTTTGGGGACCCCCATAGTTGAATTGCTGCAAGACCCTGTGCAGAGGAAGCTAGACGCATGTGCAAGAGCCAGGCCCATGAAGAGTTCAGGGACTCTGGAACATGTGAGAACTCAAGGAAGGGGCTTAAGTTATTTGGGATTAGTATTGTTGTTGTTTTGGCTTTTTGAGCCATTCCCGACTGTGCTTGGGTCTTATTCCTGACTGTATACTGAAGGCTCACACCTGGCGTTCCCATGGAACAATATGGGGAGCCAGAGATCAAAGCCACTTACTTGGCCACAGTCAGTGCAAGCACCTTACCTTTTACACTATTTTTTTTTTGAGTCACACCCGGCAGCACTCAGGGATTACTCCTGGCTCTACACTCAGAAATCGCTCCTGCCAGGCTTGGGGGACCATATGGGATGCCAGGATTTGAACCACCAAACTTCTGCATGCAAGGCGAATCTCCATGCTATATCTCCTGCCCCTCTCTTACACTATTTTTCTCTTTGGTGTCTTGTGCTTTTTTTAAATGTGAACTATATGCAACATGTGGAATTGTCAGAGCACATTTAATTTTATGTTGCTTGGGTGGAGTCTCCAAAATTGTACTAAGGGGGCGCAGGGGCCACTCCCTGCAATTCCCAGCCAATCAGCAGAGGTTTCAAAGTGAGGGCCAGAGCACTATGCTCCAGGCAGGGGTCTTCAAACTATGGCCTGCGGGCCACATATTGTATTTATTCCCATTTTGTTTCTTCACTTCTAAATAAGATATATGCAGTGTGCATAGAAATTTGTTCATAATTTTTGTTTTTACTATAATCTGGCCCTCCAACAGTCTGAAGGACAGTGATCTGCCCTCCTGTTTAAAAAGTTTGAGAACCCCTGCTCCAGAGCATACACCAGTTAGTTGCTCGAGGGACCCACACCCAGTAGTGCTGGTGGATGCTCAGAACCGTATGGTGCTAATTGGACATGGCTCAGGGGTGCAAGTCTTGTGCCATGACCACTACTAGCTCTCTGCTTCCTGTTACAGCTCGTTTTCTTTTCTTTTCTTTTCTTTTCTTTTTTGTTTTAGGAGCATACCCAGTGATTCTCAACCTGAACCCTGCCAGGGTTCAGGAGAGTGACTGACCATATGCGGGGTCTTTAAATCTCACCTAGCCAGCTTATGTGCCAGGCAAGTTCCTTGCTGATGGGACTATTTCTCAGGCCCATGATTCCATTTTTTTTGAGCAATCCAGAATAATAGAGACTTATAATAGACTTATAGAGACTGAGTCAGAGTAGTTTTTGCTTAGGGATGCAGAGGTGAGATATTGCTAAAGGGGATGGGACTTTGGTTTCATGGGGGGCTTAAAAGTGCTGTCAATTTTGTGATCTTGGTTGTGCTTAATTATCTTAGCACATTCAGTCTTTTGAAACTTATTTATTTGTTTATTTATTGGTTTTTGGGTCCTACCTGGTGGTGCTCAGAGGTTACTCCTGGCTCTGTGCTCAGAAATCGCTCCTGGCAGACTCGGGAGCCATATGGATGCCGGGATTCGAACCACCATCTATCTGTCCTGGATCGGCTACTGCTATGCTCTTTCTCCGGCCTCTCTTTTTAAATTTAATTTTTGGTTTGGTTTTGAGCCACATCTGGCAGTGTTCAGGGCTTACATCTAACTCTGCACTCAGGAATCACTCCAGGCGTGTTCTGGGGCTCATATAGAACCGGGAAGTAAGCCCAGTTGGCCATGTGCAAAGCAATTGTACTATTGCACTGGCCCCTTCCTAGCACATTTTAAAAGGCTTGGTGTTAAGGTTACCGAACATCAGTAAAGCTGTTACTAACAATTGCACTCATTTTTGCATAATGGAAATTATATAAATTCCATTTTAATAATTGAGAATAATATAATTAATGAGACTACATTAAACTAAAATGTGAATAATTCAATAATATTTTAATATTTAAATAATTTACATAATAGTAGGTAGCTAATTTGAGGAGGTTGCTGATCTATTTTCATTTTATTTAATTTTTCTCCAGCTACACCTGGTGTGCTCACAGGACCCTGAAGTGCCAGGGATTGAACCTGAGGTTTCCCCACACAAAGCTTTCTCTCTAGCCTTTTGCGCTATATCCCAGTCCACTGCTCTACGCTATTTAAAATTATTTAATGTTTTATTTAAATCAATAAAATGCAGAATTAAAAAGTTGCTGACAGTCAAGTTTCCATCATACAATGTTCCAACAACCAAGCCTTCACCTGTGTTTATTTCCCAACAACAATTTCCTTAGTTACCCTACCATTTTCCCATCCCCACACCAACCCCCAACCTGCCCTGCTGGCAGACACTTTCTTCTCTTTTTTTTTCCTTTTTCCTTTTAGTCATCATGGTTTGCAATAATGTTAGTGAAGAGGTATCATGTTATCATTCTACTTCCTTTTAATTCCCAATTCTTGTCCAGAGTTATCTTTTTTTTTTTTGGTTTTTGGGCCACACCCAGAGGCACTCAGGGGTTACTCCTGGCTCTCTGCTCAGAAGTCATTCATGGAAGGCACTGGGGACCATATGGGATGCCGGGATTTGAACCACCATTGGTCCTAGGTCTACTGCTGTACTATCTCTTCGGCCCCTAGAGTTATCATTTCTAATAGTTACTGTCATAGTGGCCCCTTTTCTGACTTCATTGCACTTCCCACCCAACATTTCTGTTGTCTTTTGGTATTATTCTCATATCATGGTTTATTTTGGGGGGCAACCCGGTGATGCTCAGAAGTTATTACTGGCTATGTGCTCAAAATAGCTCCTGGCTTGGGGGAACATACGGGATGCTGGGAGATTGAACTGAGGTCCATCCTAGGTTAGTCACGTGCAAGGCAAATGCCCTACCACTTGTGCCACCTCTCCTGCCCCTTATGTTTTTTAAATATCATGCTGATGAGTGCAATAATTCTATGTCTGTCATTCTCTCTCTGACTCATTTTACTCAGAATGATACTCTCCATGTCTAAGTATAAGTCAATTTCATGATGTCATTTTGGTAACAGCTGTGTAGTATTCCATTGTATAGATGTACCATAGTTTCTTTATCTACTCATCTGTTCTTGGACACTTCGTTTTCCAGATTCTTGTTATTGTGAATAACAATAAACATAGTATTGCAGAAGGCTTTTCTGCATTATGTTTTTGGGGCCTTAAGATATATTTCCAAGGGGCCAGAGTGATAGCACAGTGGTAGGACATTTGCCTTGCACTCTTCGGACCTGGGACGGACACGGGTTTGATTCCCGGCATCTCATATGGTCCCCTGAGCCTGCCAGGAGGGATTTCTGAGCGCAGAGCCAGGAGTAACCCTTGAGCACCTCAGGGTGTGGCCCAATCCTACCCCCCCAAGATATATTTCCAGGAGTGCTATTGCTAGGTCAAATGGAAGCTCAAATTTTAGTTTTTTGAAGAAAGTCCATATTATTTTCCACAAAGGATGGACCATTTAACATCCCCACCAGTCCTCTGGTTTATTTTTAAAGAAAAGCAATCGATCAGGACAGCTTTTATACCTACTTATTTTGTGTGACCTTTATGGGGAAAGTTGATTTCTTACATAAAGATACCCACTGTCTATCTTTGTTCTTTAGGGTACCTTTATTTCCTTTTATTTTGGGGCCAACACCTGGAAGTGCTCAGGAGTTACTTCTGGCTCTGCACTCAGAAATTGCTCCTGGCTCTTGGTACCATATGGAATGTCAGGGATTGAATCCAGGTTGGCCAAGTGCAAGTTAAACACCCTACTTGTTGTGGTACCGCTCCAGCCCCACCTTTAGGGTACCTTAATTACTGATTCCTTTATATTTCTGCTGTGCCATTTACTCTCTGCAAATGGGCAAAATCTTTCTTTTTATACCAGGGTGCACAGCATCTTCCATATAGCAGATTTCACTCCCTCCACTGGTGTATCAAGTATTTGTTGAGACACTGCACTAATTATGAATGAAACAGTGGGAACTAGAGTGATAGTACATCGGGTAGGGCACTTGTCTTACATGAGGCTGACCCAGATTTGAAACCTGACATTCCATATGGTACCTAGAGCGTTGCCAAAAGTAATTTCTGGATGCAGAATCAAGAGTAGTCCCTGATCATCGCTGGGTTTGGCTCAGGGGAAGCAGTACAGAGAAGTGTTTGACAACAAGCATTTTTCAGCATACCTGAATTTGATCCCAACTTTTTGATTAGTCCACTGTGTGACCCTTAGTCAAGTAGAGTTTTTTTAAGTTTTGTTGTTTTGGGCTCACACCCATCGATGCTCATGAGTAATTCTTAGGGCATCCTATGTCATGCCAGAATCTAACTCATGTTGGATGAATCAGTACCTGCTGTACTCTCCTCAGCCCAGATCCTGAATCAAGTGATTTGATGTTTCTGTATCTCAGATTCCTTATCTATACAATGGGGCAGTTTATTTGTCTCAGAGCATCGTTAAGAGCAGTAGATATTGTATTTGATAATAAAAAAGCTATGCACATATATACAATTGCTAACTTTTTGATCCTGCTAAAATTCTGCAAAAATGTCCTGCTTTATTTCTTTTGTTGTTGTTACTGTTTCAGTTCTTGGGCCATAGCTCATGGTACTCAGGTCTCATTACCTCTGTAGGTGCTCTGGGGGTCTTATGTAGTCCTGGGATCAAATTGGGATCAGCCAAAGACAAGGAAAGCATCTTATTTCTTGTACTATCTCTCCAGTTCCCCTGCTTTATTATTTTACTCTTTGTAAGTGATGCACGCTTATCTTTAAATAGCGTTCAATTCACTGGGGATTGGTGTGAAAGTTTCTTTTATATGGAGTCTATAGTTCTTTGAATCTTTTCAGACCATGAGCTAAGCAAGTTCTCCAGTGATTTTCCCCCACCTTGTGGAGATGAGAGGCTACTTTGACATTCCTTCTGCTTCTTTTATGTGACCACAGAGCTTTACAATAAATCATGTGACTTCCATCTGCTTAATAAAATCTCTATAGCTAATACACTACCAGTGCCACGGGGTTAGTACTTTTAGAGATTTTGTATGAATAGCTAAAAATCTGTAAGAAGACATACAACAGAGCTGTCGATACTTTTTGACTGCACAGATGCCTGTCTATTGGCCAGCTTTGTGACTTACATGAGCACTTTATTCTAGTCAACCCGAAGCATCATTAGAATAGATGTTGTCTAGGGGCCAAAATTTAATCTTCTGTTGCTGGTCTTCATTGCTGGGCGATGTTCCTGGCAGCATTTATAATTTTATTTGGCGATAAAAGTGATAAATGCAAAGTTGTTTAGAAAAACAACAAATTAACATCAAGATTATCTTTTTTTGCCTTAACACTTTTAGACTTTTCTGTATGATTTCATATATACTATTTGCAGTACTGTGATAAGGATTCAGCCTTTTTCAGGAATATTTTTGGATTATAATTTTATCTTGACTATTAAGTAGAAATGTACTAATGGGCTTACCAAGAAAGCTTCTTCAGTAGCAATGAGTACCTAGGTTAATACATGTCTCCTACTTATAGTCATTATCAATTTTTTTAAGTTTTAATTTTTGAACATATTGGCTTAGATACCTTTCACAGTAGTATTTTAGGTACCATTATCATTTTTATTCAGAAGTTTCCTTAAATAAAATATGCAAGCAATTAAGGTTTTAGAAATTTATAAACAAATATTCTTTGGAACTTACTAGCCTTGTCTCTAAAATCATCTTTTGTGGACTGACTAATCCTCCAGAGATTGACCAAGATAAATAAATAGAAGCAGCAATAGCAATTTCCCTTGCATTTCCTAATCATTGACACACTTAACTTGGCTTTGACAATTTAGGAGGGCTCTGTTGTCTTTCTCTAAGAATCCATGCTATGCTTTCTTTCCTAGTGGCTTCCAGGAAAACCTAAACTTTCCTCTTGCTCTATGACTTAATGCTCAACTAAACTCTTGTACAACCTTTTAAATTATGCCTAGAGAATAGAAGGATCCTTTACCATTTGCTATTCTTTAGCAAAGCAGTTTGCACAAAGTGAACATGTGGTAGTCTAGTATACATCAGCATGGCCATATATTACTGAAATACATCTGAGAATACTTCCTTATTGCTTGGCAAACAAATACTGATCTGAGCACCCTTTCTCATTCTCACTTCCTGGACAACATGAGTATTCTGTAACTAAAATGGCAATGCCTGGCAAAGTAGCTACAGTATTGACTGGCATGTGCCCATATTGTGTGACATAATATTTTGGATTTCATTTCTGATACATAGTCATTAGTGTGATTTGCCTCCTGTCCCAGTACCCTGCCATTGAAGCTTCTGTGATCTTCACAATCTTATTTTCATGAACTGTTTTTCCTTCTTACTTCTTAAATATTAGTAGCATTCTGAAAGAGTTATGTCGTATAAAGAGATAGGATACTGGGCTCAGGGCAGGACATTGTAAAATGGTAAAGCATTGCATGTGACTGATTGAAGCTCCATCATGGACATTGTATAATTGTATATGGTGCCTTGAGCATTTGGTGTGGTCCAGAAACAAAGAAGGAACTACTGGCAGAGCTTAACTGGTAAGGCCATTTTTGGGCTGTAGATTCATAGCATATTGTGCTGTATCGGAACATGTGGTATGAGGAATTGAATTGAGATCTGTGGTCCCAGAATTTGTTTGCTAAAAATTTTATATTTATTTATCACTATCTTGCCTGACAGAGAATTCTAATAAATAAAGTGTTACGGTATTAAGACATTTGTGAGACTTTTATAGTATCTAATGAGCAGAATTATAATAAAAATATCTCTGCATAGAAATTGAGGTATTGGTCAAATACTCTGGGGGTACCGAAAGGGTATTCTAAAGAGCATTGAAAGCTCTATCCAATTTATGGATAGAAAAATACAGATATTAGGGTGAAATATTTATTGTGAATAATAATATGGTGGAAGGTGTTAGATAAAGGATGAAATTTAACTTGACCATTGAATTTTTCCCTGTGTACATTTTTATTTTGTTACAGATGTGCATGTGTATCTACAAGGGAATTAGGTTCCAAAATATTTTTGCATTAGTTACAAATAGAAATGTAGACTTAGGAACTGGAGAGGTGGCGCTAGAGGTAAGGTGTCTGCCTTGCAAGTACTAGCCAAGGAAGGACCGCAGTTCGATCCCCCGGCGTCCCATATGGTCCCCCCCAAGCCAGGAGCGATTTCTGAACACTTAGCCAGGAGTAACCCCTGAGCATCAAACGGGTGTGGCTCAAAAAACCAAAAAAATGTAGACTTAAAGAATGATAAAGATGCACAACACTAAAATATCTGCATAGCCTTCCATTGTGTATATTTGCAATATCTTCATAGTCTATTCATCTTGGATACCAGGTGGGTTCCATATTGTACTAAGGGCAAAGGCAGCAGTGAATAATGGTGTGCATACTTTCTTTTGAATGGACATTTTAAACTCTTGAGTAGGTACCCTCCCCTCCAAAGAAAACAGAATTGCTGAGTCACATGGCACCTCAAATCTAAGTTTACAGAGAGCTCTCCATTCCATTTTCCACCGTGGTTGAACCAGACAATATTCCCTCCAGCAGTGGATTAGAGTTCCTTTATCTCCACAATTTCAGCAGAAGATTTGTTTTTCAATATTTTTGATATGTGTCATTCTTATCTGTGTGAAATGATAGATCATTGTTGTCTTTAGGTCTCCCTGATGATAAATGACTCTGAGCACGTTTTCATGTGCCTATTGATGATCTGCTCTTTTCTTCCTCTGAGAAGTATCTGTTCATTTCTGCTCCCATTTTTATAGTATATTTGAAATATTTGGTTGATCTCTATTAGTACTTTATATGTCCTGGATATAAAACCTTTATCTGATATGTTGAATGCAAATATTTTCCATTCAGCTAGCTATCTTTTAGTTTTAGTTGTGTTTCTTTTGATACGCAGAAACTCTTTAATTTTATATAGTCACATTAGTTTATTTTTCATTTTATTGCCTTTGTCAGGGGTATAAGATCATTGAAGACACCTTTGAGGGCGAATCTTTGAGCATTCTGCCTATATTTATTTAATGTACTTTGTAATTTCAGTTTGGATATCAAAGTCTTTGATTCACTTTTTTCCACATAATTTCTTTATTTAAGCACCATGGTTACAAACATGTTCATATTGGGTTTCAGCCATAAAATGCATACTTTCCACAACAGTGCAATTTTCCCACCACCATTATTCCTCATTTTCTTCCTCCCCCGTCCCCTGCCTGTCTTTGACACAGGCATTGTATATTTCTATCTATTATTGTTATGGCAGTTGTTTGTGTAGTTATTGCTCTAACTGCACTGACTACTCTTTGTGATAAGCTTCGTATCATGGGCTGGTCCTTCCAGGTCTCATTTCTATTGTCTATGCTCATTATTATCATAAATCTTTTATTTTTTTAAATTGCACACATGAATGAGACTATTATGTGTTTATCTCTTCATCTGACTTATTTCAATCAATATAATAGTCTCTATATCTGTCAGATCTGATCTGCTGGAGAGGGGCCCATACTGCTGGAGTGCAAGGGGCCTTGCGGGTAAGACTTTGACAAATATCACAGTCTTATTTAGTCAAGGACCCCAGAGGCTTTTGGCAAACCCCTAGTACAGGAGAGAGATAAAGAGGTAGAGTGAGCTGGGTTTGGAACCATTCAAATGTCTCATGCAACTGCCAACTCTGGGGAGGGTTTTATAGATTCAGCATCCAATCAAAATTAGAATATTACTTAAAGGGGCAGTGTCTGGTGCTGAACTGTAGGACTAGACATTTCCATCCATGTATAGTCAAATTTCATGACTTCATTTTTTTTTAGTTTTTCCGGCCACACCTGTTTGATGCTCAGGGGTTACTCCTGGGTAAGTGCTCAGAAATTGCCCCTGGCTTGGGGGGACCATATGGGACTTCCGGGGATCAAACTGCGGTCCTTCCTTGGCTAGCGCTTGCAAGGCAGATACCTTACCTGTAGCACCACCTCGCCAGCCCCACATGACTTCATTTTAAACAGCTGCATAATATTCCATTGTATAGATGTGCCATAGTTTCTTAGTCACTCATCTGTTATTGGGCATCTGGGTTGCTTCCAGATTTAGCTATTGTAAATAGTGCTGCTAGGAACATAGGAGTGCAGAGGGCATTTATTGTGTTTTTGTGTTCCTAAGCTATATCCTTAGGAGTGGTAGAGCTGGATCATATGGGAGCTCAATTTCCAGTTTTTTGAGGAATCTCCATACTGGTTTCCATAAAGGCTGGACTAGACTGCATTCCCACCAGCAGTGAATAAGAATTCTTTTCTCCCTACATCTCTGCCAACACTAAGTGTTCTTGTTCTTTGTGATTTGTGCCAATCTCTGTGGTGTGAGCTGGTACCTCATTGTTGTTTGGATTTGCATCTCCCTTATGTGGAGTATTTTTTCATGTGCCTTTTGGCCATCTGTATTTATTCTTTGAGGAATGTCTGTTCGTTTCTTCTCCCCATTTTTGATGTGGTTATATTTTTTCTTGTTGAGTTCTGTCAGTACCTTGTATATCTTAGATATTATCCCTTTATCTGATTGATGTTGTGTGAATATTTTCTCCCATTCTATTGTGGATCACTGCTCTTGACTGATTAGTTTACCCAGGTTACAATTTCAAGTGTCAACTCCCTGAGAAGTGTCCATCACTCCTCATAAACACAGGACATCTGCAACAGTCATCTATGGAACTTTGTATAAGAAACAACAAAATGGTGGTTCTCAGTAAGACTTCAACAAATGGTTCTTTTCAGAAGGAGCTGTCCATCTCTGTACCCACTGTACTATCTCTCCAGCTCCTCTTCTATTTCTCAAAAAACCTTTCCTATTTCCAATTCTGAGTATGAAAATCTTTATTCTTGAAGACCCACTATCACTGTCATGCTTCTGGACCACAGTTCATAGGCTGCTGTGTTTTGGTGTTCTTAGGGCTTTCTGGAAACAGAGACAAGGTGCTAGGGAAAAGGAGATTCGTCTCCATAATCCACTTTGAATTGACTTGGATTGAGCTTTAGTTACTTATGATTATGGATTGAGTTTCAGTTTCTTACACTTTTTCCCAGCATCAGTTCTTGATAGGCGATCTTTAATATAGTTAATTATTTTTCAGCTTCTTTATCAAAAATTGTTCAAATGAAGTGTAATACGAGAGCACAATTAGAACCAGAGTGACAGCACAGCAGGTTGGGCCCTGGCCTAACATCACAGATAGTCTACCTTTGACTGCAAGAAGTGATTCCTGGACACAGGGTAAAGAGAAAGGTCTGAGTACTACCTGTTGTAGTTTCCAACTCCCCAAGAACCCACAAGTTGGCAATACACTTCTCTCATAATGTAACAAAAAACTTACCCATTCATGGCAGTTTAGCTTCAATGGTGACTTTGCTATTTCTTGTCCAACTTCACACATAATCCAATACAATGGAAAATGCAACACCTAATGAAGAAAGTAATCTAGTGCTGTGAACATGGTCGAGTTGTAGAATATCTCTTCACTGTGTTGAGGATATGCCTTTTTTATGACTATTGAAAACTATAGTTTTCATGTCGACATCCTTCTGGAGAAGCACAATCATCCACTTACATAGGAACATAATTGCTTTGAAACAAATGATAGAAAGTCAGCAAACACATTGTTTCATCAGTGTGAAGTCCATATTGGTGGTTTTTTCAAAGGCAGTTATTTGGTGCTTATTTATGCTGAACACTATTCTATGTAATTTATAAATGTATTCTCAATCAGGAAAACTGAAAAACCACCATTTTATGGATTATTAAACTGATAATTGAGTAACCTGCTCAAATGTTTCCAACTTAGTGCTTTAAAATCCTCTTATTTTTCCATTTTTATTGAGATACCATGATGTATAGCACTGCCAATGATAAGTTCATGTACACATCTTTCCCACATTACACTGCCACCAGAGCAGAGTGATAGCTTCCCTCCACCTATGTCTCAAAGATATTTTACACCAATGATTCCCCTCTCTTTGTAAATTCTGTAACCAACTCCTAGGTTTTGTTGCCTTTAGCCATTTGTTGTGTTTTATTTTGTTTTTAGGTCATATCTGTGGTGCTCAAATCTCAGTGTTTAAGGGGACTATATGGAGTACTGGGGATTTAACTTGAGTTGATTGTGTGCAAGGCATGCACACTATCCTCTGTACTATTGTCTTACCTTTGACCATTTATTATTTATTTACTGTGTTTCTTTATATTCCACATATGAAAGAGATATTTCTGTATCTTCCCTATCCTTCTGAATGCCTTCACACTGCATGATATCCTCTCTTTCTATGCACATAATGGCAAAGTGCATGATTTCATCTTTTCTTACAGCTTAGTAGTATTCCATTGTGTATATATTTGTTTCTGGTCACTTGGATTATTCCTATGTCTTGGCTAGTGTGAAAAGTACTGCAGTGAACATAGGAACACAACTGTCTTTTCAAAATAGCATTTTTAGATCCTTGGGGTACCGTATTTTCCGGCATATAAGACGACTTTTGAAACAAAAAAAATCAACTTAAAATAGGGGGTGGTCTTATACGCCGAGTATATCCCGAAAAATATTTCAATATGCCACTAAACAAAAATTGTCTGAATATTGCCACAAAAAGAATTTTCCAACTCGATCCGCCTCTCTGACTCAGCCAATCCAAGCAGGCTTTTTCAGCCAGAAGCCAAGCTCATGTGGGAGGTCGGGACTCGAACCCCGGTTTGTCCGGGGTAAGCTGCATGAGAGAGCAGTCGCCGTATCTGTTACACTACGCTCAGTCTCTCCAAGCAGGCTTTTTGATGCATGCAAATTAGACAATGTTCTGTACCAAATCTACACTGTAAAAAGCCTGCTCAGATTGGCCAGAGTCAGAGAGGAAGTCTATTACAGTATAACCTTTGAACCTTTGCTTGTTATGATTGGCTCACTGTGGTACATACAGTTGCAGCACAGGAACGTTCTGTCTGATACAGCGAATATAGGCCTAAACCTATGTTGTTGTTTTTTGGTTTTTGGGCCACACCCGGCGGTACTCAGGGGTTACTCCTGGCTGTCTGCTCAGAAATAGCTCCTGGCAGGCACGGGGGACCATATGGGACACCAGGATTCGAACCAACCACCTTTGGTCCTGGATTGGCTGCTTGCAAGGCAAATGCGGCTGTGCTATCTCTCCGGGCCCCCTAAACCTATGTTTTAACTGCAAAATGAGGGGGTCGTTTTATACGCCGGAAAATATGGAATTGCTGGGTGGTTTGAACCCCCATTTTAACTTTTGGCCAAAGAGCTTGAATTAATTGATTTTTCAACAGTGGATAAAGGTTCCTTTTCCTGACACCTCCATGCCAGCATTGTTGGTTTCTGTTCTTTTTCATGTGTGTCAATCTCACCGGTGTGAGATGATATCTTGTTTTGATTTTATTTACCTGATGTCAAGTGATGGCGTGCAATTTTATATATCTGTTGGCCATCTTTAAGAAAGTGCTTTGTCATCTATTCTACCCATTTTTTATTTTGTTTTGTTTCTAATATTTTGTGTTTGTTTTGTTTTGTTTTGTTATTGTTTTGTTTTTGGGTCACACCCGGCAGTGCTCAGGGGTTCCTCCTGGCTCTACGCTCAGAAATCACTCCTAGCAGGCTCGGGGGACCATATGGGATGCTGGGATTTGAACCGCCATCCTTCTGCATGCAAGGCAAACAAACACCCTACCTCCATGCTATCTCTCGGGCCCCTTGTTTCTAAGTTTTACAAGTGCTTTAAATATATACATATGTTTATATATAAAGCACACACATAAATATTAAACCTTTGTCAGATGAATGATGAGCAAATATTTTCTCCAAATCTATAGGGTAACTTTTGATACTGGTCATTTTCTTTATCAGAGCTTCTTAATTTGCTGTAGCCACCATTAAATTATTTTTGCTTCTATTTGCTTGGCTAGTGGCATTGAATTATTAAAAATGCCTCTAGATTTAAGGTCATAGAGCTTTCTGCCTGTTTTTTAATGTAATTTATGGATTCATGACTTATATTGAGGACTTTAATTCATTTTGAATTGACGTTTGTGTAAGATGTAAAATAGCAGGCTTGAGTTCATTTCTTTGACATGTGTTTGACCAGTGTTCCCAACTTTTATTTGTTGAGGCTTTCCTTTCTCCTCTTCATATTCCTTGCTCCTTTGACAAAGATTAGCTGTTTTTATACCTAAGGGTCTGCCTCTGGCCTCTCAATTCTATCGCATTTTGACAGTCTGTCTTTATTCTAGTATCTTACTTTCTTGATTACTATAGCTTTTTAGTATACTTTAAAGTTGAGGAAAGAAAACATTCTCATCTTCTTCATTCTCTAGGATTGTTTTGGGTGTTTAGAGGTTTTTATTACTTCATATAAATTTAAACAGCATTTTTATGTTTCTAAAAATTGTCATGGCTATTTTTATAGGGACTACATCAAACCTGTGTAGTACTTTAAGAAGGACAGTCATTTTGGTCAGATTAATCCTTCTGATCTATGTGGTTCTATTTCTTCTGTTTTCTATTATCTTAGTAGTGACTTAGAGCTTTCATTAAGTCTTTGTTAAGCTGATTCCTAGGTACTTGATGGTGTGTGATTGTGTGACAATTTTGTGAATGCAATTAAGTTTTTCTCTGTTCTACTTCATTGTTTGCATACAAAATATACATAGATTCTATGTGTTAACATTCTATGATTCTTGTGTTTTGGGGCCACACTCAGAAACTTGGGGAACTCTGTATGTGGTGCCAGGGATCAAACTAGTGTCAGCTTCAAACAAGGCAAGCTCCCTAACCACTGTACTATCACTTTAGCCCCTAAAGTCCTATTTATAACCACTATGCTGTGGTTGAATATTTCTCATGGGTTTACTCATAAAAAAGGAACATTATTTTTTTCTTTTCTCAGAAGTACCAGTTGTTTAAGATTTCCTATTTTTCAAGAGATTTTATTTATTGTTTCTAGCTTTTAAAAATTCTGAAAAAAGTATTGCCTAACAATCTGTAAAGATGCTGCTTTCATTCTTTTCTATTTATTTTTACAATCTTAAAGCAGTAGACCTTTATTTTGAATATATAAGACATTTTACTGTTTAATTGATGTTGCTAATATCGGATGAGTTTTACTCTAGTCTCTAAGGTTGCTGTTACATCAGCTAAGCTTTCTGTCCCTTGAGATGCTCTTTACTTTTTTCTATATTCTTTACACGCTCTCACACTAAATTTATGTAAATGTTCACTTTGGCTGAAGTCAAAACTTAAAAAACAACAAACACTGTAATCTTATTTATATTATAAATGTTTCTTTAGATTGTTAACTTTTCTACCCTTGCATTTTGCCTAATAGCAGTTCCATATCCTCAGCTTTTTTCAGTGATTCTTTTTTCTTTTTCTTTTTCTTTTTTTGTTTTGTTTTTGTTTTTGGGCCACACCCAGAGGCACTCAGGAGTTACTCCTGGCTCTGCGCTCAGGAATCACTCTTGGCAGGGACGAGGTCCATATGGGATACCAGGATTTAAACCATCTTTTGTCCTAGATCTGCTACGTGCAAGCAAAAGCCCTACTGCTGGCCCCGTTCAATGATTTTTTAATGAAAAAACAAAGACTTTTCATGATGGGTGACTGATAGTGTTGAATGGGAAGCCATTGTGACTTTGGTGGAGGGAAGCAGACAGCTTAGATGGTGGGTACTGTGTTGGAATGATACATGCATTAAATGATCTTTAATATTATTATAAATTTCAGTACCACTCAAGATTTTTAAAACAAAATAGCATATTGCTATTACAGTATACTCAGTAATTGGATATCAGTCATCTTCCCTAAACAGTTTAGACACCTCCTTTATTTGTCTGAATAGAATAATCTTTCAGGATTACTCACAACTCTTTAGTTCTCAAAACACTTCTTCTTTGGTGAGTTTCATTTGACTTTTGGAAAAATTCATAATCCAACTTGTGTTGTCTCAGTGATTACTAATATGGAAATCATCCTGGTTTTTTTTGTTCTTTTGGGGGGGGGTTTGGGGCCACATCCAGTAGTGCGTATTAAGGGTTACTCCTGGCTCTGTGCTCAGAAATCACTCCTGGCAGGCTCAGGGGACCATATGGGATGCCAGGATTCGAACCAGGGTCTGTCCAGGGCATGCAAGGTAAACACGCTACCGCTGTGCTAAAATGGCCCCTATGCTGTTTCTTGATGCTTGAAATTTTTTAGTGTAACTACTATTTAATGGTATATGCCATTAGTATTACCATTCATATTCAGACTCTGAGAATGAAACTTCCGTGTTTTGTCAGTGTGAATTGAAAACATTTCTCGAATGTTGAAAATCTGTCTAATTATTTGTAGGATTATACTTGTGTTTAAAATAGAACTAAAACATTTTGGTCCTCTGCAGTGGTAGATTATATTCTATGGCATGCAAATTTAATAGTTTTCATCATTATGTACTTTATGATAAAGAGGATTGAATGTTGACCTTTACTTTCTCATTATCCTTAGAAAGTGTACTCGCATGATTTTAAATTGATCAATACAACTCAATGAACAACCGTATAGCATTTGATCAACTTAATAAGCATTCCATTCATCTCAGTATAAATGGAGTCATTAAAATTGAGTATTTAAGGGGCTGGAGCAGTGGCGCAAGCTGTAGGGCATCTGCCTTGCATGCGCTAACCTGGGACGGATCATGGTTAGATCCCCTGGCATCCCATATGGTCCCCCAAGCCAGGAGCGATTTCTGAGAGCATAACCAGGAGTAACCCCTAAGTGTCACCCGGTGTGGCCCAAAAAAAGAAAAAGAAAGAAAGAAAGAAGAAAATAATATTGAGTATTTAAGCCATTACAACTCCATATCTTCTTGTTTTTTTGCCTAGACATTTAAACTGAGTTTATTTTTGAATGAGTCTTAATCATAGATGTCTTTATTTATCTTTCTATTTATTGTTAGTGTTTACCTTTGTGTACACATATCCTTACTTTGACTTTGTCATTTTCCTTGGGTTTTATTTTCAGTTTCTTGCTTTATTGTCAAGCTCTTAATCATATCTTGCCCTGAAATTCTCATGTGAAGAAAATAATTTTTTATTTTGCCTTCTCTTATAAGTTGTATACACCAGATTTGAATATTATGAACTTACTATTTGGTAATGGAAAGTGGGTTTTTAAGGTACTCTAATAGCTTCACAGTTTTTTCATAATTTTAAAATCTTGGTTCAAAGTTATTATTTTGATAACCTTTTTTGTAGAGAAATTTTATTATTGAGGGGAGGGGTTTACTATGCCCAAAGGCTTTTATGCTTCCTTTGCCAGCTGGATGCCAGATTTCTGGACCACATGTTCTTTTGAGTGGGTGATTTAAAACCCAATGTGTCAAGCATTCTCTAACTTATTTGCCAGATTTGCCTGAAAAGATATATTAAAAAAATTATAAGCAACCCACGATCCTCTGGCTTCCATCGACAGGCAGTAATGAGCTATCATACTGTAATTACTGAAAGCTGGAAATAAAATGGAGAAACTGGATTTTTTATTAGTGTCTATGACTTTATTGTGACATCTGAAAACTTTAAATATTGAAAAACTCAAAGCCACTATTTAGTGACAAGCCTAGAATTGAGATTTGTGGCAGATTTTGTTTTGAAATTAGACATTAACGTTACTACATAATATTATCTACTTATATGTACTAGAATGATTCAATGAGATAATGAATATAAAAAACATCTAACAGTGGTTGCCACAGAGTAAGAGTTCCATAAGTATTAGCTAGTATTAATATCTCAGAATACAAATTGTTTAATAACCAAGATAATAACAGTATAATATATCATAAAGAGTTCCCAGTAATACACTTATCCTCCTAATTGATTTTTAGTGGTGGTTTTCTGAACTCTAAACTAATTTTCAGAAGTTTTTATATAGTGAAATTTTTGTAATTATGTTGCTTAAAATTGGCATAGAGAATATTTGATGAGTATTATGTATGTTTATATTCAGAGCACAGTATGTATGAGAAATGCTCTTTCACCGGTAAAAAAAGGAAGCCCAAACCAAACATTCATGTAATAGGGTAAATATGACTGCTTATTTAAGTTCTAGTGTGTATCAGACTGTTCAGCTGATAAATAAGGAAACTACATTTAACTGTAACAGGTTTTCAAGAATCTTCCAAGATAGATCATGGAAGAAGAGAATTCAGCGTTTGTAAAACTTAGAGTAGAAAGATAGCCAGCACAAACCATGTGCTTAAAAAAGGTGGTTATTTGTAGAGGCTTTTTTTTTCCCTCCGCTTCCCCTGGTAGAGGCCTTTGGATTGGTCCTCATATTGCCTTCTAATTAGATGTTTCTCGATTGGTTCCTCTAGTTTACATGTTAAAAAAATGTTTCCCCATTGCCTCCTCAATTAGCTTTGTCTCCTCCCCTTGTGGGGTGGGCTTCATTTTTCCCAGTAAAGGCTGCTTTGGAATCCTGAATAGAAAGCTGCCATCTTGGCTCATGGTTCCATGTGGTGGAGCAACTGGCTTGTGGGTGAACAGCTTGCGGTGTGAGTTCTGGCCTGCTATTCCTTCCCAACCGTGTGTGGTTTTCTTCATCGGAATTGCTGCTGGACCTGCGTCTCTTGTCCTACCCGGACTTGGGGCGTGGGGAATTCCTCTCCCTCTCCGGGGATTGTGGAAGGCACAATCACCATTCAACAGTGATGATCTGTGAAACAGCAAGAGGGTGTCAAGACATTGCATGAAAATTAATGGAGGACACAAACCCATAAGTTTTAAGTCCAGATGATCTCAAGAGATAAGAAGCTATCTGTAGGGATTCAAACCTATAACATGTTCCTTTGGTTTTCAGCAGTATGAAATGACCCCATAGACAGGAAGTAAGTTCTAACCAGAATACTCATTGTTCATGAAAAAAACTAAATGAATCAAGATACTTGGGTTAAACTGGTAAACTGTCTGTTCGCCCATTCCGACTACTTATTGCCAAGATCTGATAAAATTTAATAGTTAGCCTTTGTACGCTAACACTTTCGGACATTTTAGTTCTGGAGTTGAATCTGAGTTTCTTCAGAGATGAAGTATATCAATAGGTTACTTTGTTTTTTAGTGGCTTTAATAACTGTTTTTGAGCTCATTTAGAGGTATTTGGAGCATTTTCATATTTGATGTGAACTTGATTTTCTGTACCCTTATTGAAATCTGGACTTAAATTGCCCATCACACAGAAGTAGGCACATACATGATTCCTCATTTCTTGAGGCAAAGTTGTGTTGAAATGGATATATTTCAAAGAATTCTTATTCTTAAATGTATATTCCTTTTCAGGGTTAAAGTGATTTTTTCCATCCTCCTGGCATAATTAAACCAATCTTCTGTCCAGCTCCCTTCTACTGAAGTTTCTATAAGTTTTCCTTTGAGACTTGTTGAGATTGACCTAATAGAGAGAAGAGAACTATTCCATCTGGCCCCTGAATAGGACATTATAATGAGTATATTATAGTTGTGTACTCTTCTTTCATGTTAGCAAGGGCATAGGATACTTTTTCAAAATTCAATTACGTTCTTTTAAAAACCTAGTCTCTTTTACAAATGTAAAATATTCTGTAAAGGTCCATAATTTCCAAACTAGGAAAATCATCCCAAGATTAAAACTGGGTTCTTAGGCTCCTGAGAAGATTGAGACATTCTAGGATGTTTTCCATGTTCCTGACTCTTCATTCTTTACTCAAAAGCAAGCACTTTTCCTAATAATTCTCAGCGATTGGTTCATAAATAACTATAGTCATAAAAATGAGATGATTCTAGAAATAGTACCTTGAGCAAAGTTAACTTTAGATACCAAGGTCAATGGGTAAAGTTATTGTGCATACTTGTCCAGAGAATTCACTTTCGCAGAAAACTCCCTTTAAGTGTACCAGAAGTTTTGGCATTGATAAATTAAACTATTTGGTACTCGAAATCTGGGTACATTTGGACCTCCCCCAATGGTCTCAGCTTCGAAGCTTCCCACCACCACCACCACGCCACTATACTTTCACTCATTTGATAAGTGATCTTTTATTATTTTTTTGTTTGTGGCCACACCCAGGACCTGTCGGTAATTACTTCTGGCTTTATACTCAGAAATTACTCCTGGCAGGCTTGGCAGAACATAAGAGACGTTGGGAATCAAACCTGAGTAAGCTGTTTGCAAGGCAAATGCCCTACCTGCTGTGCCATCACTCCATCTCTGATAAGTATTCTTAATAAAGAGGGTGACTATTTGTACTGAGATTTAGATTCCAAATTTACTGTCAATAGTTTCAGGGCTGAATTCAAGGAGACGGACATTAGATGCCTAATAGATACAACACTGACTCATTTTGCACAGTGAAACAACTTAGATGCCACCTTAGTTACCTCTGTGATTGAGGTGCATTTATGTGAATCCCAAGTTTGCCTACAAGTACTTAGGATTTTTAAAAGTGTTTCAACAGTTTTCAGTAAAATGTCAGTAAATAAATTGACCCCAAAATTCAATAGACTTCAAGTCAGTATGCATTTTGGGAGGGCCATTAACACTTTCAAACCTCTGAGGTTAAAGTTCTGTAGCAGGAACTGATAGTTTATTTTAGTAAACTTAAATTAAAATCCTGTGAATATCATTGTGCGTCCAAAAGGAGGTTGATATAACTAAATTATTTTACAAGGTCACACTCAACAGTAACAACAGTAAAAACAAACAAAAACAAAATAATCAAACAGAAGCAAAAAAGCAAAAGCAGAACTATACTAAGGGAAAGATTGACCTAAACTGACACGTGCCTGATTAATAGTAAAGTTAGGAGGGCGCTTACTTTGCAAGGGACTGACCTGAGTTTGATCCTCAAGCACCAGGAGTAATCCCTGAGCACAGCTGGATGTGACCCCAAACCCCAAGTAAACAATGAAGGCATCAAAATGGCCCACATACACACCGGAAAAAGATGACTCAGCATCACTTTTTTAAATTAGGAACATGCAAATCAAAACTGAGCACAGCAGACATGACCAACCCCCCCCATAAAGATACAAGGAAGCCACAAATAGATTACCCAAAGATATATTTTTTTAAAAGTCAACATTATTATCAGGAAAATGTAAATCAAAGCTAATGAGCTATTAGTTCATATTCATATGGACTATATAAAAAACTCAGAAACAAATGTTAGAATGTGAACCAGGAAGAAAGTTCCATATGTCATTAGTGGGAATGCAAATTGCTGAAGCCTCAATGAACTGAGAGTTTTTAAAAGGTTAAAATGAAATTTCCAGATAAGTAGTACCATTTACAGGCTTTCATATGAAGGATATATAATCATTGATTCAGGGGTCAGAGAGATAGTCCAGCTAGTAGAGCATTTTTCATGCATGCAACTGACAGGGGTTTGACCCTTGGCAACCTGAACAAAATTGCATTTACACATATATCTTACATATATAGTCAAAAGAATATATACTCCATTAATACTCCATTACTCCATCAATAGCATTAATAGCAGTACTATTAATAATAGCATCCAACCAACCTTTATACCCGTTGCCAGATGAATAAAGAATAGGACTTATTGGTGAAGGGCGGTGTTCTGTTTATGAATAAAATCCAACTACAATCATGCTTGTAATTATAGTGCTTAAATAAAAATCTTCGTCGGAATACTACTCTGCCATCAAAAAGGATGAGTTTGTTTTTCTACCAAAGCAATATGAATGGAATTTAACCAAAGTGAATTGAACTGAAAGAAAACAATTAATTGATAGTTTCATTCATATGTGTAATATAAACAACCAAATGAAAGAAACTGTCAAAATGTAAACAATGACTATTAGACTTGTTGAAAAACATGATTTTGAGCCCAGAGTGGTGGCACAAGTAGTAGGGCCTTTGCCTTGCATGCGCTAACCTAGGACGGATTGTGTTTTGATTCCCCAGTGTCCCGGGTGTGAACCAAAAACCAAAACAAAAAAACAAACAAACAAAAACCCTCAAAACACCCATGATTTTTGTAGAATAAAAGGGGTGGTAAATGGACAGAATAAATAGAAGGCTTCTTTTTGGAGTGGGGATAGCATGGGAAAATGGCTGTGCTTATATTGTGCCATGCACTTACAGAGATGTGAGGCTGTACTCACTGAAATTTGGAATATTATGAATTAATGAAATATCAATAAGCTTGTTAAAATATTTTAACAGTAAGAAAGTACATCTAGCACTCTAAAAGAAAATTTAATTTTACTGACATCGACTTGCTCACAAAATATCACTGAAAAAATTCTTGTTGACATTTCAAATGCATTTAAAATGAAATTTCCATTTTATAGATTAAAGTTGAAAAAGAAATGACTCATTGCAGAAGGAAGCAATATTAATGCCTGACATCATTAGTAGATGGATAAATTAACAAAATAGAAACTTGACTTTTAAATTTATTTTTTACCCACTTTGTGTTCATGCAGTTTGCCGGATGTGTTAGCTTTGGTTTGAATGCTGCTGTGGCTCCTTAAAGGAAACTATTTTCCACGGATAGATCAATGCTAACCGATTACGTGAAGCTCACTACATTTTTTTTCTCTGCTTAAAACCTTAGAGAGATGCTCCTGTATTCCCAACAAATCTATATGCATACTTTCAAGATTCCACATACTAGTTTCCCACATACCCACTTCTCTTTGACTACATGAAGTAGCATTCTTTTCTCAAAACTTTCATCTCATTTTTGGTTCACATTAATATTTTCCCCTTAGTTGCCACCAATGCTTTAATGAATAGTGTTACCTACTTGCAACAAGAAAGTAGAAATTTATTGCGTGTAGAGGCAGTTTTTGGAAGCTCTTCTGATTTCCCAAGACTCTGATACACTGTCTTTGTAGACAGTGTACAAGGAATGCCCATTGATTGATCTATTTTTCAAAATGAGTGATTTTTTCATATTATATCTCTAATTTTATTAATATCTTTATTTAAACACCTTGACTACAAATATGATTGTAGTTGAGTTCCCGTCATGTAAAGAACACCCCCCTTTACCAGTGCAACATTCCCATCACCAATGTTCTGAATCTTCCTCCTCCCCACCTCACCCCTGCCTGTAATCTAGACAGGCTTTCTACTTTTCTCATTCATTCACATTGTTAGGATAGTTCTTAGTGGAGTTATTTCGCTAACTGTCCTCACCACCTTTTGTGGTGAGCTTCTTGTTGTGAGCTGGACCTTCCAGGCCTCCTCTCTGTCTCTGAGAATTATTGCAAAAATATCTTTTATTTTTCTTAAAACCCAGATGAGTGAGACTATTCTGCATTTATTTCTCCCTCTGACTTATTTCACTCAGAATAATAGACTCCATGTACATCCATCTATAGGAAAATTTCATGACTTCATCTCTCGTGAAGGCTGCATAATATTCCATTGTGTATATGTACCACAGTTTCTTTAGCCATTTTTAAAGATCTAATTCGCTTATGCCCCAATCCCCTCACCATCCTCTTCCATTTCCAACCAGTTGATTAGATGGCTTTCCAGAAAGGTGTTTCGTCTTTGAGACCCCAGATTCTGAATTAGTACCTAGATCTTATCCATTACTCTATATATAATTTTTTTGCTGAATATTCAGCAAAAACATTCAGCACATATTGAATGTAATCAGCATTGGACTCATTTTTAATTTAATCCATACTATATGATTGACCATTATAGGATTTGAGTTTTTCAAATATTTTCCATTCTTGTTCATAGTTTAAACTCAAGTATTTTATGAATAGAAATCTTTAATGGTGCTGAGATGTTTGTACTGTGCATATAAGCAAGCAAATAGACAGTGTCGCTTAATAACAACTGTATTCATAATCCAGG
Source organism: Suncus etruscus (assembly GCF_024139225.1). Classification (NCBI taxonomy): domain Eukaryota; kingdom Metazoa; phylum Chordata; class Mammalia; order Eulipotyphla; family Soricidae; genus Suncus; species Suncus etruscus. The sequence goes on from NC_064868.1 coordinate 101,197,954, forward strand.
TTTTAAGTAATTTTGTACTAAATTGAATAATTTAAAATGTTATAGGTGACATAGGGATGGCCATGGAGAGTTGTGAGAACTTGATGGAAAGCAGTAACTATATACATCAGCACCATAAACTTTTAACACATATAATCATGTTAACTAAACTATGATTAAAATGCTTTTTTGTTTTGGGGGTCACACACAGGCTTTCTACTTCCCTCATTCATTCACATTATTATGATAGTTCTCAATGTAGTTATTTCTCTAACTGCACTCATCACTCTTTGTGGTGAGCTTCATGTAGTGAGCTTCACGTAGTGACCTGGAACTTCCAGCCCTACTCTCTTTTGTCTCTAAAAATTATTTCAAGAATGTCTTATTTTTCTTAAAACCTATAGATGAGGGGCCGGCGAGGTGGCACTAGAGGTAAGGTGTCTGCCTTGCAAGCGCTAGCCAAGGAAGGACCGCGGTTCAGTCCCCCGGCATCCCATATGGTCTTCCCAAGCCAGGGGTATTTTCTGAGCGCTTAGCTCAGGAGTAACCCCTGAGCATCAAACAGGTGTCGCTCGAAAAACCAAAAAAAAAAATCAAAACCTATAGATGAGTGAGACTATTCTGCATCTATCTCTCTCCCTCTGATTTATTTCACTCAGCATAATAGATTCCATGTACATTTAAATTTTTTTGTTTGTTTTGTTTTTAGGTCACACCCGGTAGCGCTCAGGGGTCACTCCTGGCTCTATACTCAGAAATCCCGCCCCGTAGGGTCGGGGGACCATATGGGATGCTGGGATTTAAACCACCATCCATCTGCATGCAAGGCAAACACCTTACCTCCATGCTATCTCTCCGGCCCCATTAAATCTGTTTTTAAGGTAGTTTTTTTGATGACCATATGTATGACTTGAGGTGACTCTATTGTTTTATAAAATTGAACAACCTACTCTCCTTTTAAGAGATACATTCAATTTATTTTCCTGGGAATATTCTGCAGAAGAACTACAGTGAAGCTTTAAAACAACACACAATGAAAAATCTGTACATAAGCAACATGTCTTGATTTTTTAAAACCTTTTTGGTGAGTGAAATTCATTTTCCAGAAGATGCTTATGCAATTATGGTTTCCATCTGTAATGTACCACAAGCTGCTTATGTCTTAATGAACTCCTATTGGTGGTCCACTAACCAATACACGCTAGGGAAATATAACTTGAAGCAAATTCGAATGCTTGAAAGCTTTTATAAGTTGTCAACTTGCCAGTTTAAGCAGCATGTGGCAGGTATGTCATATATTTCTAGAGCCAAAATAAATTGCCACAAGAAAGTCGGAGGTAATGCAGATGTAAGGAAAGCTTAAAATTCAAAGAAAGAAAACAATGTTTTCATTGTTTACTCAGGAGGTTGATAAATGTATTTCAAGAAATTCCTCTGCAGATATTGCTCAAAGTGCCAAATAGTATCTTTCTGATCTTCTGAACCAAGCATTGGCAAAGTTTCTACACTATGTGCTGACTTGTGCAGGGAAGGCAAAAGAAAGAAGCTGAAAAGAAAAGTGGGGCAAAAGTAGTTTCTGCCAGTGGTTTGCAAAAGCACTGAAGATACTCTTCCCATAGATAAGTGGGAATTATTTCTTCTGTATCACTGCAAAGAAAAATACTCATGAAAGATGAATCGTTTCAAAGGGATGTATTTAATTTAGTGTTGATGTACTTTTATGCAAAAGGGCTCTAAAATCTATGTGTCATGTTCTTTTGGGGGTAAGGTGTGAGGGCCATATCCTATGGGACTCAGGCCTTACCCCTGGTTCTGAGTTCAAGGATTACCCTGGAGGTGCCTAGGGAATCATTGCGGTGCTGGGCAGCAATGTGGTATGTCTTGTTCTTACATTTGTTATCAACTACTAGTTAAAGCTAGGGGGGTGGAGAGATAATCAGGGATTGAGGCATTGTCATGCATGTGGACACCTCTGATTATATTTCTGGCACTGCATGCTGTCCCCTGAGAACTACTAGAAGTAAGCCCTGAGTGGGTGTGGCCTCCAAACGAAACAAGAATAAATAAAAGTCAATACTGACTTTATTTTCAGGAAAGAGTGTTTAGTGAAGAAAGAGTGCTTCATATGATTCAATGTGAAATCTCCTTTGCCCTCACTCCCTGTTCAGTTTCATCACACCAGTTGTTGGGCAAAAGCATTCCAAAGATTAATCTTCTATCCAAAAATATTGACATAAATCATTTATAAAGTCTATATTTGTACTCTAAAACCAGGATAAGATCTTTCTCCTATCACATGAGCAGCAATAGACCATTCTTTTTGTAAACTGAAGGCTCTGTATATCAAGAATTCCAGGTCTTAACATTCCAGTTTGAAAATATTCACCTTTACAAGTCCAATAAATTTGAAACTGACAGTTACCCAAGCTCGGCCAGCCTCGAAAGCTTACAAAACCTTCTTTGTGATCACGAAAACACGGAAAGGATACTTCAATTAACTTTTACTGGCTGGATTTTCTTAATTTTAATTTTGACTTTTCAAACTAGGGATCCTGGAGGAAAATATGATACGAACCCTAAAGGAATTTACAATGTACTAACAAAGGTTTTCACTGAGGAAGAATATGACTGCTACCATCAGTACAATGACATGGTTAAGAAGGAGGGTTCCGGGCTACCTGGACTTGAATCAGGATTGGGTCACTTTTTAGCTGCATAAACACATGCAACTTATATAGCAGTAGAAGTTGATATATAGTAATATAATGTAATACTTAACCTTTCTCTATCTTTGTTTCTCCATCTACAACAGGGAATGGTAGTATCCACTGCAAGAATAGCCAAAGCAGCAAGAAAGTAATTCTGAGGTCTTCTTTTTGGTGACTCATTTTTGGGCAGTAGCATTTGAGTTGTATTTTCAAGTGTTCTTAGATCACCCTGCTTGGTATATCACTGCTGGCAAGTTAAGGACTTGCATTGAAGAATACCTGCTCTCTACTTTCACCCCTACACATACTCTCCTGAAAATTTCTCTCCTCTGTGTTCGAGTTGCTCATTTTCTACTTAAATGAGAACTGAAAGCTCTACAATAGCAAGGATTGCTGTAGAAGTTGTTCAATATCTAGAATAGTATGCAACATAAACTCCATGCTGGATACATATTGGTTCAGTACAACTTAAGGATATTATGGACTGGTGAGGCAACAGGCTTGAACTTCATTTAGAACATCAACCTTAAGTTTTCTGCAAAAACGAATTGGCTTTCCTTATTTAAGATTCCCTAAGAGACAGACCCCCAAAATGTCTTGCTTGGATTCTCAGCATGATATTTGGATCGTTCTTCCACTTAGGGTTTTAAAACATTAAATAACTAGGGTCAGAGAGGTAGTATAGCTGGCATAGCACTTGCTGTGTGTGAGTCAAACGTAGGTTGGAAAGCTTGTACCTCATAGAATCTCCAGGTTCCCACCTGGAGTGAATCTGGAGCACAGAGCCAGGAATAAACCCTGTTCACTGCAGGGTTTGACCCCCCCAAACAAATACAAACATCAAAAGCAATTTAATTTCTGTGAGCTTTGCTTACTTCATTCATATTTTTGGATTATTACTCATGCTTTAGAGGAATTATATAGCTCCAGTGATCAAAGAAATAAAAGCACGTGTAAACCACAAAGATGGTCCAAGTTCTAACATACTCAGAAGTAGTAACTTTTAGAGCCAAATGGGCAGTACAGGGATTTGGATGTATGCTTTGCTTGCACACAAACCTGTTTTGATCCTTGACACTGCATGGTGTTCCTTTTGAGCCGTGGAGATCTGCCAGGAATAGCCTTGCTGGCCCTTGAGCACTGTCTGGAGCTGCATCAGAGTCACCCTGAGGTGGTTGCCACAGTACAGAGTTCGAGCAGCCTGCATCCTCTGATCCACTCATTGAACTATTGTCTGGTTGGCTGATTATCACCGGGGGTGGCCTTTGGACACTTGGGAGGCCCTTTCAGAAAAGAATTAGCAGCTTTGCATGTTCCACCTTAGAGGATTAAAAACCAGAAAGAACAAAACTGTTTTGCTGTCTTCCAACTCTAAAATAGCATCTATAAAGCTGTACCCTCTCCCCTAACAAAACTGATTTTAAAATACTAGGGCGGACTGGAGAGAAAGCTCCAGGGATTGACTCACATACTTTGCATGCCAGAGACTTGGGTTCAATCTATCATGTCTCCCAAGCTCCGTCAGAAATGACCCCTGAGCACAGAGGTGGGAATAGCCCTTGAGAACTGTCAGGTATGGCAGAAACAGTTCTAGGGACATGTTCACCCCCATGTATTTTGCACCTCAAGGAGTAGCACGGAATGAATGCTGAGAATGCTTCATTTTGTGGCAGCTCCCTTTTGAAGGTGCAGGAAGCTGCCCCTCCTTAGTGAGCCTCTAGTCTAAAGATTTGCTGGCTACGAGTGTTTTCAGGAATTGGCCAAAATCCCATCAGAGGGGTTACAGGCCAATTTTAAGAAGGAGGAACATTTCTTTTCTCTTCATGATTTTACATGAATTGGTCTGGCCAGACTCCAATTCCTGTTTGAGCTATTCACTTAAATAGTTCAACATTCAAATTTATTATTTACTACCTGTTTCGACTGGATAGAGCTCTGCCAAAATTTTTTCTAGATTTATCTTCATATAAGCCCACATAGGAATGATTTTCTTCACTGTGTTCAGGTGGCCTATGTGAATTTTTTTGTCGGATTCAGTTTAAATATATCTTTATAAACTACAAAAGGTAGTGCGCTCTCTTTGAGGGTACTCTCCATTGTCCATTAAAATCACTTATTGCTAGTATAGAAATTAATAATATAGCATAGAATATTATGGAAGATGATTTACATTTGAAATTTAACTTAGAAGCTTTTCTGTCTTAGAAGAACCCAAGAGAAAGATTAGGGTTGAAAACTCATCAATTAATGAGGGGATTATGTCTCTGTAGACTTTAAAAAATCTTAACAGCTTTATTGATAACAATGTGTGCACTGTTTAATTCAATTATTGCAGTGTATATTTAGTGAGTGGGTTTCAATATATTTTAAAAATTATAAAACTGTCATTACTGCCTAATTCCAAATTATGTTCTTTTCCCCCTCCCCAAGAAAATCTTTTACCTATGAAGTGTTGTGTATGTAAATATTTTAGGGGATTATTATGTTACTGACCCTAACCTGATCGGTGATTGTGCCCTACCCTAGGGTGTGACCTGGCATTCTGCCCCCACCCTAGGGTAGTACCTGATTCTGCTTCCACCATTGGGTGGTATCTGATCCCACCATTGGGTGGTACCTGATTCTGGGGGATAAAAACAAGGGTCTGTGGAAGGCGAGAGGCTTTTGGCAGGAACTGATGCTGAGGCTTTGGTCTTCAGTCTTGTCCACCGAATAAAGCTAATATTTCCACAAGCCTGACAGTCTGCAAGCTGTTTACCTGCCGTTTCACCTCAGAACCGCCGGCTAGAAGGGTGGCAGACGCGTGCTCCGAGCTGAAGGGGAAAGACCTCATCCTCCATCCCTCCATCAGTCAACCTCTTCAGGGGCTGACTTGCAACAATGAAGTATTCCACTTTCTGCTCTACCCATGTCTCAGATATCACAAATTTGCTTTCCAACTCTATTGATTTCTCTTTTCTAAATATTAACATAAGTAGTACTATAGACTAGGTGGCATTTTATGATTGGCTTCTTCCCCTTGGCATATTGTTTTCTTGAGGTTCATGTATGAGAAGTATGTGTTAGGACTTCATACCTCTCAATGGTGGAATGAATTCCACTTTGTGATACCTTTTGTTTATTTATTTATCTGTTGAGGAATATTTAGTTCCATTGATCTGCTCATGGGCACTTTGATGGTTTCTATCCCCTGGGCACCAAGAATAGTGCTATGAATCTGGATGTCCAAGTATCCCTTCAAGACCCTGCTTTGAGTTCCTTGGGGTATTGAGTTAGATTTGGAGGTGCTAGTAATGTTTTCAAGCAGTGTCAAACTGTTTGACCTAGCTATTGAACTAGATCATATTTCTACCACCATTGTATGATGGTGCCAATGGCTCCAGCTTTTAATTTTATTATAACCATAAATTGGTGCGAAATGGTATTTTATTGTTTTATGCACTTTCCTATTTGAATATTTTTAATATATATCTATACGCACACACACATATACACACAGGTTTCTGAAGGTGCCCAAGAATCGTGTAGTGCTGTGGATAAAACTAGGGTCAGCCGTGTGCAAGGTCAAGTGCCTTACTGCTGTAGTATTTCTCTGGCTCTAAAATTATATTTTAAATATAGTTCTAGAGGTCATTTTAATGACAAACTTAAGCCTCTAGAATAGCTAGGACTATTAACTTAGTTATTAACTAGTGATTATTAAGTTAGTATGGAATTTTATTGCTAAAGTACCCCCAAAACAGTGAGAGGACTCATAGAACATCCTCAGGAAAAGGCAGTGGTTTATTATTTTAGACATTTAGGAGCTATAACTCAAGAATTTTTGATTTCCTATTATGTTTTCCCAATAAGGGGAGCTGGAAAATACACTGTTACTGGGGAGCTATAGATATTGTGGCAGGAAAAGTGACAGGACACAACAACAATTATCTGTCACTTGAAGGAAGAAATGTATAGCTCTTCCCAGGATATTTTTGGCCTCAGGATTAACTAGAGGCCAAATTCTATGTCTTTTTAAAGAATAAAAAGCTACATATAATACATTTTAGAATGAATTTCATGAAAAATGACTCAAAAAACACTTTTGTTCTTGAATGAATGAACATCCATGAATTTAGTAGTAGCTTCATTTCCCTCGTGCATCTTCAAAATTAGATGACATTGAGCTTCTTCTTGGATATAGAATGAACAAAGAGAAAATTCAGATTTTGTCATTTTTGAAAAGCTTGTTATGAAAAGTTTATGAAACATTTTCAAGAATTTCAGTTCTGCCTTTTAAAAATGAAGCTAACAATTGGTTGCTATGTCTGAAAATGCTTACATTTTGCTTTGGGAAATCTCAGTTCTTTCAATATATGTACAGGGCATAATGGCAGTAAATTAACTTTCAACTTTCTTCTCAGCTGGTTTGTTAGAAATTGTATCTGGTCGACACTCATTTGAACTGCAAACCTTAAAGCTGTAATATATTTAATATATGAATGAACTGTACATTCTATATCACTTGTTGGCTGTATATGCTGTAACTACCTGAGTTGTTCCAATATTCCTTCATCGATGCCAATAATCGAACTTACAAAGAACAAAGTTCAGCCTCTTTTTAAAAGATTTCTTTCCTTATATGAAGCATAGTTTGTATTTCATCCTCTATTCTGTACATTTGTAGCGACTGTAGGTTTTGATGCAACCACTGTTTTATGTGATCACCAACAATGACATTTCAAAAGCACACACAGCATTGTCTTTTAGAGAAACTGCAATTTTCTGCCCCTAAACTCTTGAAAATCAAACAATACTTTAAAACTGTGTGTATTTATTTATTTTGGGTTTCTGTGCCACAACTTGTGGTATTCAGGACTTATTCCTGGCTCTGTGCTCAAGGATCACTCCTGGTGGAACTTAGGGAATCATATGAAGTGCTGTTAATAGAACCTGGGCAAACTCCTTAGCCACTGAGCTATCTCAAAGACTCCCAAAACCCAACTACAATCATGCTTGTAATCATGGTGCTTAAATAAAGAGTTTTTAAAACTTTTTGTTGTTGTTGTTTTTGGGCCACACCTGGTGACGCTCAGGGGTTATTCCTGGCTATGTGCTCAGAAATCGCTCCTGGCTTGGGGGACCATATGGGACTCTGGGGGATCGAACCGCTATCTGTCTTAGGTTAGTGTGTACAAGGCAGACGCCTTACTCCTTGCGCCACTGCTCTGGCTCCTAAATAAAGATTTTATATATTAAAATGTGTTGTTACCCAATCTCATATTGCAAGAGTAAATATTTTGGAGAGAGCTAGAGGTTGTCTCCCAAGAAGTACTTAAGAGGCCTGAGGTGTTATTCCTGATAGTTCTGGGTAAACTGGGATGGCAATAATGTGGGGCTCAAAGGCCATACCTGTCAGTGCTCAGAAGACCACATCATACCAAGAACTGAACAGAAGCAGAAACATGCGAAGGGAAACCCTTATTCTTTGTACTATCTCTTTGGTACCTCAACAGTAAATTCTGTTGGCTCTTTTTCACTCTGCATAATAAGAAAACCCCCCTTTAAAATATGAGCAATGACTGGCTGTACTCTGTTGCACTGCCAGTACTAGATGCTTCCAGTTTTAACCAGGATAGGGTTATTTCTTTTCAAAGCTTGTGTTTGAACCGGAAGCATTGTGTTATATTAGCTAATTGCATTTTATGTTTTTTTCTTGCAGGTTTCTGAACAGTGCCTTTTCTGAAAACTCTGCTGCTTGGATTCCACTCTAAAGCTGTCTCTCTATCAACCCCTCTCCCTAGCACCCCCACCTTTGCCTTCACCCCTGCTCCCCCAAATCTGATGTGCTTGTAGTTCACTCTCAGCAACTTAACCATTCCTTTTTTCTTTGATTCTCAGTTTTCAAAGTCATTTTCCCTCCTCGTGATTTTTTAGTACAAATAAAAAAAATTTTTTTTAAGTTGTAACATCCTTCCCAATCTTAACCTTTAAAGGTAAGAAATTGGGGAGAAAAAAAAACTTTTCTCCTCTTGATCTGAGACCATTCCACAAATTGAAGGCCAGCCAGCAGCATATGCTTTTTTTTCAGGAATAATTGAAAACATCAACTGGAGAGCACAGAATCCTTTTGAAAGTCTGCCAATTATTTGAAGTAATTTCAGCAGAGGAACAAAATAAAACACTCAATATCTTAACCTTTAGAGCTGCCTTCTTAGGAGTTGGTCTCTAATTTGATTTTTAGTCATTGTGATACAGTTTTTATTTTATGATTGGTTTTTTGTTTGACTAGACGGAATTTGACTTTAATGAAAACCTAAGTGCTAACAAAGAATCATTTCACCAAGGCAACCGATTATCTCTTCACATTTAGCTTGAATTCATTTTTAATCTTTTAACAACAGCAGTAATATTGTCCTAAAGAGGGGGCACTTGATTTTCATTTTGCATTCAATATGACGACTGTCAATGTTTCCCTGGTTCGTGATACCAAGTGGCTGACGGTAGAAGTCTGTAGAGAATATCAGAGAGGAACGTGCTCTCGCGCTGATGCAGACTGCAAGTTTGCCCATCCACCGAGAGATTGCCAGGTGGAAAATGGTCGTGTCGTGGCTTGTTTTGATTCTTTAAAGGTGAGTCGCATCCAATGCATTGAGAAAAGTTTCATTTAAGTCGGGGACTTCATTGTTGCTTGAAATGTGAGCTCTGAAATTCGTCAAGTTAATCATAGCATGAAAGTGTTGGGTGCAAGTTTTCATGGGTTTGACTTTTCACAACTTTGATGTTGAATTGGGAGAAGTAAAGCCACAAAGATCAAGATAGACAAACCCTACGAGAGACATTTTATGGGGTTTATTTCATTGGGGGGAAAGGTGGCAGCGTTATCATGCTTCACTTCTGTGCATATGAGTTAGTGATTATAATCGTCTACAATCCAGAGAAGTGCTTTATTGAATTCAAGTTTCTTATTTGTATGATATTAAAATGTAATTCGCAAATACAAGTTAATTGTAAGGAGGTAAATAAAGTCAGGTGCAGATGAAAATCTTACTGTCATTTTGAAGTTTCTTAAGGGTTATTGGGAAGCTTAAACTCAAACATACAGCTTCATAACGAAGTGAACTTAATTTTCTGTCCGAACAACTGATTGAACAATTGCAGGATTTTGAATGCGTTTTATAAAGAAAAGTCCTATGTGAGTGTTATCAAAACAGAATATTATATACTAGCATTGAAACAAAATATCGACAATAGGAGATGCATGCAGCACAGAACATGTATGATTCAAGAGCAAAAATATCCACTGATTTTCATGTTTTTTCATTGTTACATGTAAGTAAGATAAAGATGTACACATTGAAGCATAGCAGTAAAAATGGTAACCGACTTCTGGTTTAATTAATAAGTTAATAAAAATCTCTTGTGCTAGAAATTTTTTAATATGTCACTGTGGATTAGGCATAATTCTATTTTAATTTCTCTTTAATTTCTAGATGTCATTTAATCTTTGTCAGTATCTGTTTTTCTCACATTTTAATTTATGGGTGCATTGGTCAATAGATACACATTCCTTGGTGTGATTCTTTCATTTTCTTAATAGAGCTATCATAATGTACAGTACTCTGAATATTTGTTTTTAAAATACAGTCATTTTGTAAGAAAACACTTGATTTAAGCAGCAACACTACTTTTGTTGTAGTTATTAGACTTGTTGCAGACCATTCCAGTTCAAGAAAGAATACTTGCTTAGCATAAAATTAGAGGTAGTTTTGACCACTAAACATGTCTGAATTACTTTTCTTTGCAGCAAGTAATGGATCTTAAAGAGCTGATTCTATTTATTTTATATCACTTAATTCAGGGTAAATCTGTAATGAATTTTGTGTAGTCTTTAGCTTTAGGAAGTTGGGAAGGATATCTTTCATCCAGTCCACATTAATATCTTTTATCCATAGCACTACAGAGTTTACATATCAGGAGTATGGGCTCAGAATCACTGGATACTTAATCTAATAAATAATTTCTAGCAGATGAGTCATCATTTCTCTCTACCTCAATTCCACAATTATTGTGGTGCTATTAGTGAAAAAGTATAAAGAAAAATCATCTACTATAATAAGAGCACACTTCACACAGAACATATTTAATATTATAATGCAGTCTGACTTCCGCAAATGCCAAGAGTCCAAACAAAAATATATAAAATTAAGGAGAAAAATTGAATTTAAATACAATATTTCATTCTTTTAAAATATCTTTATTTAAATACTGTGATTACAAACATGATTATAGTTGGGTTTCAGTCATAAGAAGGACATATCAGTGCAACCTTCCCATCACCAATGCTCCATCTCTTTCCTCCCCCACCCCATCTATATTCGAGACAGGCTTTCTACATATTTCTTGTAAATATTATTTATGAATTTTCTAAAATAACAGTTCTATAGTGTTAGGGATTATTATATAAAACTACAAACTTACGTTCTAGATGAACATGCTCATTCTTGGTTGCCATGAGTTATAATAGTTTTCAAGCTACGTATTACTTATATCTGAGAGAGTGCCTTACAAACTTTGTAAATTCTATCTTTATTTGCATCTAATAGAAAAGGTGTGATCTTCTTAATCATTCATGTATTTCAGGGAATCTCCCATTTAAAAGCAAAATAGTGTCATAAAGGAAACATTTTGAGGAAAAATAATATGGAAGGTTATTAATAAAATGAGACTGCACTACTACTTTAAATCTTGCAAAGTGTTTAAAACAGAGTCTACACAGATAATGGCCAATGAATATTAATAAGGCACTCAATTATTTAAATACACTGACTACTCACTGCTTCCAGTGTTTTAAATATAATTTTTGCATTATATTAAGATCTTGAGGGCCAGTCACACGGGATAAAGATGATTTACATAATTCCTTACATTCTCAAGTTTTAATGAAAATTTAATATTTCAAATATACAAAGTCTTTCAAACAATTAATTTATCATATGGACAGCACATTTATTGCAGTCTGTAAGAAAAGCTTTGTCGTTTCCTCTGAAATTGTGTCTTACCTTGGCTGCTCATAAAAGTTGTACTAACTTGAAGATAATTGACCTAGTGCATTGTGCTACTATCGTATCTATAATTAATTGAATAAGTTACTAAAATAGTTACTGCAACATTTGTTACTCCCCTGGATTTGGTATAATTCAAACATCTTTGAAATGCATCTGTGTGCTTTTTTTTTCTTTCATGAGTGGTTCAATAACTGAAGCAATAATTTGATATTGGGGACTGCTGCTTTTGTTTGTGTTTCGTGTTTGTAAGGATTCCATTAGCAGTAGGTACTTTACCAGATGATGGCTTTTTCGCTTTCATAATAGGTACAATGGATACACCGTCTTATATTCACTTCAAATGAGGGAATGTTATGAAAATAAGGAGGGCAAGCTTGATGACTAATTGTGCTGAGGTGCCGTACCCATCACTCCATGAATTCTGAGTGTTAAGTGATAAAGGCTACAGGATCTTCAGATAGAGATGTAGATACCATAGATCATTTCCAGTTGCAGAAAACAACCTTGTGTCATCTGATTCTACAAAGAATCATTTGCAGCTCTTTTATGTCTCTATTGCCTAATCTCCTTAGCACAAATTATTTCAGTATTTTCCTCCAAAATATCGCTTATTTATTATTGATCTAGGTTGGCATGTGTAGTCAGTGTCCCTTAGAGTTAATAAATGACCCACTAAAATGTTAATATAGAATATAGGTGAGAATTTATATGGCAGAGGTTGTATTCTCTAGACTCGAAACAATGTACCAGTTACTTGTTATCTGGGACAGCTATACATTCTGTTATTATTTCATTATGATAAATCAACACTCATCACATATTCCCACTCCAGTAACCATTTTAGACAGTTTATTATAAGAATTTCTTGAGGCCGGAGAGAGAGCGCAGTGGTAGGGTGTTTGCCTTGCATGCGCTGATCCAGGACAGATCTCGGTTCGATCCCTGGTCGGTACCTTGAGCCAAGAGCGATTTCTGAGCACATAGTCAGGAGTAACTCCTGAGTGTCGCCGGGTGTGGCCCAAAAGCCAAAAAAAAAGAAAGAAAGAAAAGAAAAATGAAAGAAAGAAAGAAAGAAAGAAGGAAGGAAGGAAGGAAGGAAGGAAGGAAGGAAGGAAGGAAGGAGGAAAGAAAGAGAGAGAGAATGAAAGAAAGAGAGAGAGAAAGAGAGAGAAAGAAAGAAAGAAAGAAAGAAAGAGAAAGAAAGAAAGAAAGAAAGAAAGAAAGAAAGAAAGAAAGAGAGAGAGAAAGAAAGAGAAAGAGAAAGAAAGAAAGAGAGAAAGAGAAAGAGAAAGAAAGAAAGAAAGAAAGAAAGAAAGAAAGAAAGAAAGAAAGAAAGGAAAGAAAGAAAGAAAGAAAGAAAGAGAGAGAGAAAGAGAGAGGGAGGGAGGGAGGGAGGGAGGGAGGGAGGGAGGGAGAGAGGGAGGGAGGGAGGGAGGGAGGAAGGAAGGAAGGAAGGAAGGAAGGAAGGAAGGAAGGAAGGAAGGAAGGAAGGAAGGAAGGAAGAAAGAAAGAAAGAAAGAAAGAAAGAAAGAAAGAAAGAAAGAAAGAAAGAAAGAAAGAAAGAAAGAAAGAAAGAAAGAAAGAAAGAAAGAAAGAAAGAAAGAAAGAATTTCTTGACAAAGTCCTTTAGAGCAGGTACAGTTAGAGGAAAGGCTGAACTGATTCACATTCATTTAAATCTTTTGGTTTTTGGACCACCCTCGGTGGTGCTCAGGGCTTTCTCCTGGCTCTGCGCTCAGAAATTACTCCTGGGGACCATATGCGATGCCAGGGATCAAACCCCAGTAGGTTGCATGCAAGACAAATGCCCTACCTGCTGTGCTATTGCTCCGGACCCTCACCTTCATTTCTTAAAAGTAGACATGGGTAAAGTCCACTTATTTTCAAACACCATTATGTGATATTTTTGGCAAGTGAGCCTTTTACTATAAGTGAATAGATATGAAAATATAGTCATTAATCATAAGTTTGGGATTACCAGTCGAATTTGCAGTGATGCTACTAATCACGGAAGCTCTCACTACTTTAAAATTTGATTAGTTTTGACTGAACATTTATTTATCTCATCTCTGTTTGCGAAGGGAAGTCTTACCAGGAGTACCAGGCTCCTAGCAACCTAATCCCAGAGGTCACTGGGTTATGCAAGATGTAGAGCCATTTATGAGCTTGATCAGAGAGGTCTGCCTGCACTATAAAGAGACATAAACAGCACCTGTCACCGTGAAACAGGAAGCAAAGGACATTTACTTAGGAATCCCTTGTTGCTGTGATGCTGACCTTTAAAAGTGCCTTTCAAAGTATAAGTAAGTCAGTACTATTTTGAACATTTCTTTTGTGTGTGTGACACAAGGAAGCTTTTATTGAATGAAACTTACTTAGAAAGATGCAAGATGATAGAAAGAGGAAGTTGTTGAAGAGCAGTTCTTTTTTGAACATTTCAGAAATTTCTTTTGAAAGGTATTTAACTATAATTTCCACCTTCCCAGCAAATATATATTGACTGCTTAGACTCATAAGTTAAGTACTTTTAGAGATACAGAAAAGTTGATAAATGAAATTCTTGCATTCAACTTCCTGTAAGGCCAACAACTCTATTCAACCATCTTCGTCCAACTTCCTGTAATGCCAATAACTTAACATGCCATTCATAACACAATTACTACAAGAATATTAATTCTAATATAATACCCTCAACTAAGCTAAGCTTTTATTTTAATTTTACATCATCTCTCCCTAATTTTCCTGTTCTTTTCCTGGTTCCAAACTAGATTCCCACATGGCCTTTACTTGAGAGTTTTCTTCATTTCCTCCAGTCTCCACAATTTTTCATTTTTCTTGATCTTGGGACACTCTAGATGACTGTTAACAAAGTATTTTGTAGGATGTTTTTCAATTTGCATGAAAACCACCAGCAGGAGGTGCTTTCTATCAGAGTATGTACAAAGTTGGTGCATCTTATTGCTCTTTATACTAACTGGAATCACTTGGATATGATGAATTATCCATTTGTGAAAATTGCTACTTATATTCTTGACTTCTGTAACATGCCATTGATTTTCAGGGACATTTTAATATGCATGCCATCAAAGGAGTAGAGCCTATCCTAGAAGTTTGGTTAATGCACTTCCATGATAATGGTCTATCAAGAAGGAGTAAAGTGGGGAAATGGGCCCAGACCAGGGCAGGCAAATTAGCAGCATCAGACCTAGATATTTCCAGCATCAACACTAGAAATAAAAAACAGTGAAAATTTGAAAAACTCTCATGGGTTTGTGATGCCTGTACCCTAATCACCACTAATTTAGCTTCCTATGTGAAGAAATGGGTTATCTGCCTTTGTTTCCTGATAGATAATATTCCATCGGATTGTAAAACTTGTCACTTCTATGAAGGGAATGGAAAATGACAAAGAAAATTTGGAGCTGGAGTGATAGCTGGAGTGATAAGGTGTTTGCCTTGCATGCAGCCGACTCACGATGGACCCGATTCAATTCCCGGTATTCCATATGCGTCCCCCACCCCGAGTCTACCAGGACCAATTTCTGAGCTCAGAGCCAGGAGTAACCCCTTGAGTGCCCCCGGGTGTGGCCCAGAAACCAAAAAAAGAAAAAAAGAGAGATAAAATTTAAATATTCCCACAAAATAAAAATAACATTACAAAATGTAACTAAATTAATTAATTGAATTAAATAATATTTCCATTGCTCAGAAACCATGGATTAAACAGTGATTCATCTCTTGCCATTCTCAATCATTGTCCCCTCTTCTCACTTACTCATCCTAGAGAGAAAATTTCTCTCTCTACTCATTTCACTTATGAGCTTAATGTTCTTCTCAGGTTATTAAAAAAAAGTCTAGATAATCCTTGATCTCTTTCTTATAACTATTTTCATCTATCTGTGTACATGCCACTTACTGTGATTACCTTTCTGTTTAGAAAACAAAGCCTAGCATATCTAGGAAAATTGAATGCGTACAAAGATAACAAACCTAAACTTACAATTCTATTACTTAGTGAAATTTTTGGTTTATGTCCTTTCAAACATATTTATTTGGTTTGTTTGGGGGCTTCAACTGGTGGTACTCAAAGTTTACCCCTGGTTATGCATTCAAGAGTCACTCCTAGCTGGACTTGAGAGATCTGCAGGGTGCTGACTATCAAACTTGGTGGATTGTGTGTAAGGCGCAAATACCCAAAATTGCTGTACTAGCTCTCAAATTTTATTTTAATAACAACTGATTGTTTTGAAGAAAGTTTTCATTTGTTCCATGCAATTTTAAATGATTTTTATCTTTTTAAAAGAACAATGTCTTATACATTTTTTAATTTTATTTTATTAACATTTTTTTATTTAGAGCCAGAGAGAAGCATGTAGGTAGGCATTTGCCTTGCATGCAGAAGGATGGTGGTTCAAATCCTGGTATCCCATATGGTCCCCCGAACCTGCTAGGAGCGATTTCTGAGTGTAGAGCCAGGAATAACCCCTGAATGCTGCCGAGTGTTTTCCAAAAAAACAAAAGCAAAAAACAAAAAAAAATTTAATTTAAAGTGCCATGATTTACAAACTTATTCATAGCTGAGTTTTAGACATAAAATGTTTCCCACCACAAGTGTCTACTTATTTATACCAATATTCCCAGAGTCTATCCCAGTCTGCAACCGTAATAATCACCTTTTTTTTGGGGGGGGGTTTGGGCCACACCCTGTGCCGCTCAGGGGTTACTCCTGGCTATGCGCTCAGAAGTTGCTCCTGGCTTCTTGGGGGACCATATGGGACACCGGGGGATCGAACCGCGGTCCGTCATAGGCTAGCGCAGGCAAGGCAGGCACCTTACCTCCAGCGCCACCGCCCGGCCCAATAATCACCTTTTTAAATTTGGTTGTTACAGTTTGAATCACATTATTTCAGTGCTGTTGACTGTGTATTTGAATATTTAGTTCTGTCCTTCCTTCACACCACCAATGTATCTGAATCCTCTTGACCATATCTCCCATTATTTCACATCTGTCTTTCTCCCTCTCCACTTCATTTCTTTCCTTCTCCTAACTATACTATGCTTCTTCCAAGAGTTTTCTAGGCAACCACCATTTAAATCATATTTCCTCATGCAGAAACTCTAAATATCACATATAAGGAATTATCATCCTGAATTTATCTTTTTCTGGCTTATTTCATTTAATGGAATATCTTTCACTTCCATCCATGTTGCAGTGAATTGCATGATTTCATCATTCCTTACAGCTATTCCTTACACCATTCCTTTCATCGTATATATGTACACATCTTCACTATCCATTCATCTGTAGTTGGACATTTAGTTTAATTCCAATTCTTAACTATTGTACTGAGTGCTGCAATGAATAGTGGTTTGTATGTATCCTTTAGAATGGATGATTTTCTATCTTAGGGATTTATGCCCCAAAGTGGAATTGCTGGCATTTTATACAGGAGCTCATTTTTGGGTTTACTGAGAACCTTCCATGCTGTTTTCCAGA